>NC_056727.1:388239802-388272302 GCF_019279795.1 Protopterus annectens | reverse complement strand
TAAATGTCATTTCAACTGAACACAATGCTGATTTTGATTCTTACCAAACTTACTTATTCTGTGTGAAGATCCATGTTTTGCATTTATGTTCAGAAGTTTCTTTCAGGCACCTCTGCAACTTCTTGTTTTGTAAAGAAAATGGTCCAAGTCTTAGTTCCAGACATTTGTAAAGAAATCACTGAGATCTGAGGGTTGTGACACATAGAACGTTTATGTCTGGTGACAGAGTGTATTAATTATATGCATATTTGTGTTGGGGAAGGGGGCGTATTGATGAATGCACATCCACTCAGTGTAACATCACAGTTGCACAGATTATTAACAATACTGCACATTTATTTTTTTTTAAGTTTTTTATTGATTCCCAGAACAGCAGCACTGGACAAGAACAGTTATAGTTTTATTTAATACAAAGGATAACCGCATACTCTCAAATGGCTTTACTGCTTAAGTGGTATCACCAAGAAGGTCCACAACAACATGGAATTTGAGCTTTAATTAAATTCTTCTTTAAGAAAATAATAACATTTATAACTATATTGGAAACCAGCATATTTATAGATATTTGCCAAAGGATGTGAAAATTAAAACCTGAAAATGTGACTGAAATGTTAATATAGAGCATTGTGTTTTCATTTTTGATCTTATGTTTCAGTTTTCCTGTTAAAAATTCTCTTGGAGATTTTATAACATAATGTATGGCCTGATATGCTACTCATTTTGTTTCAGTTTGTAAAATATCTGTCTTGTCTCAGGCTTAAATTCCAAGTAACGTGTAAGACTGTAAAAATATTGAGTTATCAAGAAATGGTAATATGTCAAGTAAATAAGGAAAACTTTGGGTCCAGAAATTAAGGGAACTCAAACAAAATATTTAAAATGGTGCTTCAAAAATGGAAAACAAACAATGACAGACACAAAACATCTTTCATAACCATTTTAACTCTCTCTTGCCTGATTTTATGATAGATATGTTTTTTATGAGAATTTCAGAAGTGCTCCAGATTTCATTAAGAAATGTTTTACTGATGCTTGATTTTTGTTCAGTTATTACACTTTCTAATAACAATATGATGATATGGTAATAATGTTGTGGCCACTGTTTTGACAGAACTGAAATTATACGCAAGAAAGTTAAACTTTTGGCTATATTTTAAAGAAAACAATGACTCATCGGTGGTTAGAAACAAATTTAGGATGAAAAGTATCTTGAACCGCCATTACACCCAGCCTTGGCTAGTTTGATAAAATTTGTAGTAGAGAGATATATCAGGCCCATAGTATTCACAAGGAATCATATTACAACTTGTCTAAGGAAGAAGCTGTTTTATTAAAGAATTTGAGAGAATCTGACCACATCAGAGTAATGAAACCTGATTGGGGGGGGGGGTAGTTTTAGTGGATAAAAATGATTATGTCAATGATGTGGCAAATCTGTTATATGACACTAACAAGTATAATATTGTGTCAAAAATGAAATTAACATAGCACATTGTAAATTACAGCTTTTTTTGAAGATAGCTTGTTGCAAGAGGTTATCAATGAAGAACTATTTAATTTTTTACAAAACTAACATCCATCTATCCACACAGTTTTTGGCATCCCAAAGGTACACAAAAACATACATCACCCCCCTTATAGAATTATAGTGGCAGTTTATAACAGTTCAATATATCCCTTGGGAATCTTTAAATATCGACTTTTAAAAGATGCATTAAAACCTATACCCCATGTCTTAACTGATTTGTGGGATTTTTTGTCTAGAATCAAGCAAGAACTGCATGAAGAAGCCACATGATTGTTGACTATAGATGTGGTTGATTTATTTAACTCTATACCCCATGACATAGGGCTGGAATTATTTTTGGAAGCCATTTTAGTTTGCACTTCATTAAGAGGGGCCCTATTGAATTTTGTCATGGAGGTGATGGAAAAGATATTGTTGAACAACATTATGTTTGAAAATGAATTTTTCAGACAATTGAAGGCTGTAGCGATGGGGTCAAGTAGTGCTCTCATGTATGCAAATTTAGTTATGGCATCATGGGAAAGAAATTTTGTTTTTGCTTCAGGTTTTGAGGGACAGTGGTCTATCTACTTGCGCTATTTGGATGGCATTTTCATCCTCTGGAAAGGTAAAGAGAGGACAGTTGGAAATTTTATTGACTATATTAACAATGCTAGTGATTATTTTAAATTCACTCACAATTTTTCTGGGGACACTATTGATTATCTGGATGTATTTTTAGCGAAAGATCAGGATAGAAAAACATTCACTTCTAATGTCTACCACAAGCCCACTTATTCCAACAGTTTTCTAGCTTACAATAGCAAACACCCCCTATATGTCAAAAGAAACATTGTGAGGGGACAAATGATCCAGGGAGCTAGAATGTGTTCTTCCTTGACCTTATTTTAAAGTGAGTTAGGGAACCTTATACAAATGTTTATGGATAGAGGCTACCCTGAAAAACGGTCCAAGACTTAGGAAACAACATTTTGGAAGGATGGGGTACAAAACATTTACTCCTGATAGGTAGGAAGGCAAATATCAACAGACTGAAGGGAAGTCAGACCATTAATTTTTCACATTCAATGGTAAAATTTTTTTGGATCACTTGGACATAAAGTTCGAAGCATTGTCACTAAAAATTGGGGTATTTTAGAAGGAAAAAAATGATATAGCCAACAGATTGGGTAATGCACCTTTATTTATGTATAAAATGGACCATAATATCAAATATTTACTAGAGCACCCCCTTACCAAGCAAAATGGAGGGTAGGGGTGCAACGAGATTTTACATCAAAAACATATAGAAATAGGTGAACCTTGTAAGAAGTTAAAACTAGCCGAAGGCAATTGTGGAAGTAAGGGTTTGGTATATGTCAGTGTATGCCAAGGGTGTTATGGGTATTACATTGGGAAGATGGACAGGACTCTTCATAAACATATTTACAAACACCTTTATTCCATCAATTCTAAAGATATGAACAATGCCCTTTTTAAGCATACATTATTAGGTTCTGATCATTGTAATTTTAAATTTGAGATTTTAGAGAAGGTGGTCAAGGATGAGAAGGGAGATGATTGGTCGAACATCATTTGTAAAAGGGAGCTTATATAGCAGCTCAGACTAAATGCAAACTATACACCAGGTTTGAATGACCACCTCTCACTTGTTCCTATTTTGAAAGAACGAGCTTTCATTTTATGAATTCTGTAAGAATATTACAGTTAACATATTAACTGATTTAGTTATTTGGTTAGTTTATTTTACTGCTGTAGATAAAGGGTTAAACCTTGGCCCTATGTTTTATGGATTGTGATTTTAGCTGTTTCATTGGTTAATGATTTACTGATGTCATTTATTTAATGAGCTTCAGTGGCAAGCACTTTGGTTTTGATAAAGTCCTGTGATTTTGACGGACGAAAGCGCTTACCGTTTATGACCTTTTTCATTTGGATATAATTTTTGGACTACTTCTTTGAGTAGCACACATTCACTATAGGTGGTTTTGTTTTTCTCGGTGTTGGCTTTCCACCTAATATGCTCTTGTACTGTTCCACACTAGTGGGAATAAACAAGCCTGTGATGCTTTTGTGTATGAAATAGAAACTGTTTTAATCAAAAACCATTGTTTGGCTGTAGCTATTATTCCAAGTGTTTTGTTACATTATATTTGAGCTGACAGTCAAAAATAATGGTACTGTACTACACAGTCACTGTAGTAACATGAAACTTTCAAAGAAATTTACAATTAGCCTCACTGTAGCCAAGGTAAACTATATTCAGTTACTGGCTTGGGTGTCTGAGGAACTGGCAGGGATGTATGGGAATGGAGTAAGTCAGGATGCTCCTTACATTGGATCCCTGGTGGAGCCCAGTGTTATCCTTCATGGAAAGGGTGGAAGACATTGGCAGAACCACTACTGAGATTGAATAATATGGTTTACTATCATATAGCTGACACTCAAAAGATAGACCCACCTGAAATGTCTACAAAAACGTTGAACATGGAAAGTCAAGAAGGTCAGAATGTCGCAAACACACTTCCTGTTGTAAATTTGACCTTTCTTGACATCTGATGTATGCAGTCTGACACTGCACACCACATGATGTGATGGTTTTGGAGGTGGACAACCCTCCCTGCACCCCCCCCTGTACGTTATATATGTTAACACCGAGATAGCACTACAGTGGGGAATAGTGTAAATTTCCCGATCCCCACTGTATTGTGATCTCTAATGACAAGATCGACTTTATCTGTGTGAATGCACTGTGCATTCGCTGAACTGAGATTCACACAACTGAAGGTTCGGCAACATGGGTCAGCCAGTCATTATTCAACATCCCAAAGTTGCCGAAATTTCCCCCAAATATAAACCGGATAATACACTATGTCCCAATTGCATGTCCACCCATCAGATATCAACAGGTGAGCATTCCAGAGAAATGAGAAGCTAAGGCGTAAGTAGACACTCCCCTGACCACATTATAACACTGAATTTGGATGCCTCAAAAGAAATATACAAGTGATATTTGTCATATTATATTTGACGTGGTGTGCAGTGTGTCTCTGTCTCCTGCAAATTATCACAATCTAAGTCCCCAAATTAATATTTGGTGTCACAATGTCAGTGTTTCCTGTAAGATCCTTCAGAATATTAATATTCCCCGAGAGTTAGATTATAATGTGTTTCATTTTGATGTATTTATAAATTATACAGGCAACCTTACTTTATTAACGAGGGAGGGAGACATTTAAAAGGAATTATTGACTGTCCCAGTGGCTATAGCAGACATGGATCATCGGTGTACTATACCTGCAATCCAGGAGAGACCGTTTCATTCTCTTAGCTTTCATTTGCCTAGTGTGTGATTATGAGGAAGTCACTTAACCAGGTATTGCTTCTCGGTCACCTTTGCAAAGGGACATTTGCATTCTAGTGAACTTACCTGGTTAACAAATAAAAAAAAAAAAATTACTTATGAAGAAAAAATAGATAAAAAGGTTTTAGCAAACATTTTATACCTTTGATCAAATAATTGTTATAGTTAATTCGTAAAAGCATTATTTTCAAAGTATATTATCATTTTAAACACTTGTCAGTTTGTAAATTTAGACATGTAACTTAAGTTGTACCATAGTCCAGATCCAGGCCTGCTGCTTCTGGATCTGTTTTTAGTGGTTTGTTTGTTTTGAATACTCAAAAACCAAGTTTTCTTGTCACTGGCAACTCAACAGTGAGAAACATGGATGTTCCACTCACCAGGATGGAGAAGGAAAAAGTCATGGTCAGCTGTCTGTCTGGTTCCAGGATTCCCCAAATCAGGCATGCGCTCAGGTTTCTCAGCGATAAATGCTGTTATGACTCTGTCATGCTGGTGTGAATAACCTGAGACATGCCTCACTGAATTAGATGAAGAGAGACATGGTCGAGCTCTGTGAGTATGTGTCCCAAGCAGGTATGTCCTAGCCTTGAGCAGCATACTACCCTCACCTAGTATGACGCCACAGTATAAGCAAAAAATGATTGATTTCAATAATTGGCTTAGGTTTTTAGTGTCATTCCAGGAGGATCCAGTTCCTGTCTGCCTGAGAAGCTATAGTTGACATACTTCTCTGCTTTGCCAGAAATTGTTTGCACCTGACACCCCTAGGCTTTCTTCTACTGGCAAATGCTCTTGCCTCTCCCATTGTGCCTTTTTTTAGGCAAGGTCTCCAAAACAACATTACCGACATGCAACTAACCAATCAGAACGAATTCAGGGTCATGTTACTAAATGCTAGGAGCTTAAACCAAAAACTGCACTCTCTAGAAGCACTTCTATCACTAGAAAAACTTTAACAAGCACTTCATAAAATCAATTTCAGACCTACTAACACATCTAATTCCCACGCTTCAACCTATTCAGACACTGACCCCAGGCCATCAACTACTTCTAACCCGGTCATTACTAATCTCCATACTCAACAAAATGTTAAACAAGCCCCATTCTCATTTCTGCCCATACCCACTAACACCATTAAGAAACTGCCACAGAAACTAAAACCCTACTCTACTTCAGCTGACAATCTCCCCCATACTACCTCAGAATGGCTGCTAACTCAGTTGCCTACCCAATCAGTATCCTTATAAATAGGTCTTTATCTGAATTAGAAGTACCTACCACATGGAAATAATCTCATATCAACCCCATCCACAAAGGAGGCAACTCTTTTGATCCATCCAATTTCCATTCTATATCCATCTTATCACCCATATCCAAAATTCTCAAGAGGTATCCATCAGCAGGTAATGCAATATCCATTGCAAAACAATCTTTTAACCAAAACCCAACATGGCTTCTGACGTAGCCACAGCACAGCTACAGCCCTATTTTCTTTTACAGACACTGTGAACAAGGCCAAAGATGCAGAATGCTATACAGCCTCAGTATTCCTTGATCTCTCCAAGGCCTTTGACACAGTGTCTCACCCTTTACTTTTGAACACACTGTCTAACTTAGGCTTCTCTCATAACACAGTAAAATGGTTTCAGAGCTACCTCAAGGATCGTAAACAAGCAGTGAAATGGTCCAACAAACTCACCTTTTCTCCACAACCCTGCTGGAGTCTCCCAAGGCTCCATCCTATGACCCCTACTCTTCAACATTTTCACAACCTTCACACTGCTTCTCACCTTGGGACCTTCATTCAATATGCTGATGATTCCACCATAACCTGCACTGCTCAATCACTACCAGAGCTACTCTCAAAAACTCAACAGTCCTTTACAGCAGTTGAATCCTGGCTAAGAAATACCTAACTCTTTCTTAATCCAAAGAAGACATAACTAGTACTCTTTCATCCCAAAACACCTCCCTTGTTACTGATCATTTCAACATCCTTGCATCTCACAACACTGTCATAGAAACAGTGCAGGAAACCAAACTTCTAGGTGTTATCATTGACAATAAACTTTCACTTGACCCCCATATACAGAAAAATATAAAGACAACTCATAAAAAACAGGGACTCTTATATAGAAATAAACATTTTTTTTACTTGCAGCAACCAAAACTACCCTTGCAAAAACATTTTTACTTCCCTCTCTTCTGTATGGTGCCCCTATCTTAACTTACTTACAAACTTCTACCCTAAGCAAGTTGGAACAGTGCTACAAAAAAGTTGCAAAGTTTGCCACAAACTCTAAATATCAAACACACCACTGTAAACCACTCCTAGAATTAAACTGGCTTGAATTACCCAACCAGCTTGCCTTTATTCAGCTATCCACTTTGTACAACCTTATTTTAAAGACTACTGCCTGCCCTGCACTAGCCAATCTAGTCGCACCTTACACACCAAATCGATCCTTATGATCAGAAGACAAAAATCTCTTAGCTATCTTAGAGCTAGCTTAGACTAAGCAGCAGAGACCTCCAAAGCAGACACCCAAGCAACTGCTACCCCAAAACAAAACACGTGCAACACATACCTCACAAAGCCAGTGTGCCGAACATTCACAGCCCTTAAGGCTAAACAACACACGTGATACACTTGTAATAGGTGACTCTATCGTCAAGCCCACTGACACCCCGCTCACCAGACTGAACAAGGAGAAGGTCACGGTGAGCTGCCTGTCGGGCCCTAGGATCCGCCACATAACACAAGCACTCAGGTCACTCCAAGGCAAGTACAAATATGACTCGGTCATTGTCCATGCTGGTGTGAATGACCTGAGATGTATCTCCCTGGACTACATGAAAAGAGACATAGAGGAGCATGTAGCCCAGGCTGGTATGACCCTGACCTTGAGTAGCATCTTACCTTCACCAAGAATGATGCCACAATATGAAAACAAGATGATCAATGTCAACAATTGGCTTAAGTATTGGTGTCATTCAAAGGGGATCCAATGCCTGTCAGCCTGGGATGACATGCTCGACAAGCCACGGTGCTTCGCTAGGGACGGCTTGCACCTGTCACCCCTGGGCTTTCGGATATTGGCAAAGGATCTTGCTTCCCCCATAGTGCCTTTTTTAGGCAAGGCTCAAAAGACAAACCCATCTCCATAGGTATCACAAGGGATAAGAAACTAAGAGTAATGCTACTCAACGCCAGAAGTCTAAACCTCAAGATGCACGCACTCAAAACTCTCCTTAGCATGGAGAACATCGATATCTGTGCAGTAACAGAAACCTGGTTCAAGGCTTCCGAGAGCATCCCAGCACTACCAGGTTATACCTCATACCATGCTTTTCGGCCCCAAAACTTGGACCGAACCACAAAAGGAGGGGGAGTATCAATATTCGTCAAAGATACCCACACCTCCAGGTTGGTGGCACAGCACGAAGCATCAGAGACTATCCATGTGCAACTAACAGTGGGTAAAACTGCCTTCCAGTTTATAGCCTGCTACAGACCACCCTCCCAAACCCAGGAACCCCACTCGGCCTTCCTGAGAACACTGGAAAATATGAAGGTCTCTCCAAACACCATTATATTGGGCGACTTCAACTACCCAAACATAGACTGGGAGCATTACTCTAGCTCCAACACCCTAGCCCAAAGGTTCCTGGAATTTATAAACTCAAATGCTATGGAACAACTTGTTACCACTCCCACAAGAGGGGAAAACATACTGGACCTGATCATCACCAACATGGGGACTCTATGCTCCAGACTAGAAGTGTATCCCTCACTGGTAAGATCAGACCATAAACTAATCTCACTGGATATTCACATCCCGACCCCACCCCCTGCCCAGAAAACCACAGTGAAAAAGTTCTCTAAAGCAAATTTCACACTTCTCAAAACCAAGGTGGAATCCTTCAAAGCCCCCGGGCCTGTGGAAAACATGGCCCAGACCGCAGAATCCTTTACAAACGCATTCTATGAACACCTTCAGGAATGCATGGATCATGCAATCCCAAATAAAACCAAGACCCAATCCTCCAAAGGCAGACGTCCTGTCTGGTGGACCCCAGCCATAAACAAACTATACAATAGAAGGAGGAAGCTACTACATGATAGAGCAAAATCCCAAAAACGGAAGGGATCTCTGATCAGTATTAGCAAAAAACTACGGGCACTCATAAAGTCATCTAAGGCCAGCTTCAAGAGAAAAATTGCACAGGACACTAAGGATAATCACAAGGCTTTCTTTAGTTATGTTAGGAACCTGGGTGGTAATTCCCAGATATGCTCAGAATTAGTCCAAAATGACAATAAATACATCGAACCCACAGACATTGCCAACATCCTAGCTGACAGGTTCAGCGCAAACGTCCCCCCCCCTCCCCACCAAAAGGGCAAATATCTATCCCAGCAGAGTGCTGCCCCCATGACATCTCAGATGCTCAGGTAAGAGCCACCCTCTCCAAAGCAAAAAACACAGCATCAATGGGACCAGACGGTGTCCCGGGCTGCATCCTACATGAACTCCAAGAAGAGCTAAACCCAAACATAAAACTACTGTTCAATCTCAGCCTTACTACAGGATATGTACCCAAAGAGTGGTGTACAGCAACAGTGGTCCCTCTCCACAAAGGTGGTGCCTCAACAGATCCTGGAAACTATCGCCCCATAAGCCTGACTAGCTTGGTCTGCAAAGCTATGGAAAGGATCATCATGGACCTGATAAATAAAGATACTGGGGACCTACAGACCCAGGATCCTACCCAGTTTGGCTTTGTTAAGGGCAGATCCTGCCTCTTAAACCTGGTCAATTTCTTTGAAACAGTCACCAAGGCCATTGACGAGGGGAAGGTGGTCCACACAGCCTACATGGACCTCGCAAAAGCCTTCGATACAATATCCCACTCGGGCATTATAGATAAGCTCACCAGCTTAAATATAACCCCCTATGTCACTAGATGGGTTGCAAACTGGCTCAAGGACAGAACCCACATGGTTAGAATTGCTGGAGCCATGTCAGACTCCAAACCAGTTACAAGTGGCGTCCCACAAGGCTCAGTCCTGGGACCTCTCTTGTTCGGTATATATTTCTTGGAGGTACAGGCCAACATGGAAGGACTGTGGCTGACCAAGTTCGCAGATGACTGCAAACTGGGCACCATAATCAACTCTCCAGCCGACACAAGCATCCTCCAAAAGGGCCTCATAGAAACAGACAACTGGTGCCAGAGCCATGGCCTCAAACTAAACGCCAAAAAGTGTATAGTCATCCCCTTTGGCAAAAACAAAGTGCCCACAAATTACCACATAGGTGGTAATCCATTAAGTACAAAAGAAGTAATTAGGGACCTGGGGACCCAAGTTGATAGCAATCTCTCATTTGACAACCACGTGGCCAAAGTGGTTAGAAAAATATTTTATATAGCCCACCTAATCATGAAGGGATTCACATCTAGATCAGGGGAGGTCATCGTGCATCTTTACTCATCCCTCATCAGGCCCATAATTGAGTACAATGCCCCTTTTGGGATGTACCTTACCAGACACCTGAAGCAACTGGAAAGACCCCAAAAGTACCTCACCAAGAGGATCAAAGGGCTCAAACAGATGCCATATGCTGCCCGGTTAAAGAAACTCCAGCTCTACTCAGTGGCATACCGCCTGCTCAGAGGCGATCTGTGCCTGACGTATAAAGCCATGTCCAACCCAGAATTAATGGACATGCTGCACCTCAGAAAATCCAAATCCCATCGAGCTACGTGCTCGAGAGACTTGAACCTCAGCACTGAAATAAATAGGACATGCTGGAGGGACAGATTCATAACCCAGAGGCTCCCTTCACTCTGGAATAAAATCCCAGTCCAGGTTAGGCAGAGTCCCTTACTGACTCTCTTCAAGAGGAATCTTGTTGAGTGGATGGGAGATCATAGGTTTACCCCGGGTATCACTTCTGTGTCACTGTTAGACAGAGGCACAGTATACTAACCTCGAAAAAGGGCATAGCAAAATTAATTTAAAATGGGTGGCTTAAGCCAAACACGCTCTTGCTAGGCTTATAAATGCCCTAGGGCAGATAGCCTAGTATGAACCTATGAACCTATGAACCTATCTCAAAACCCACAAGAAAACCTGGTCACTTTCTATATTCATACTCTGTCTCAGTTGTTGTATCTTTCGGCTTTTCCCGGTTAGGAGTCGCCACAGTGGAACTCCCATCCGCTAATGATTGTCAGCAGATTTTTACGTAATGGGTTGCCAGCCCTGATGCATAACCTTCAATGAAGGTATGCCCATTCACACATGTCTCCACACAGAAGACGCTTTAGCTGAGAATCGAATAGGACAATGTCTTATTGTGAGGCAACAACGCTACTGCAGCACCACCACCGCAGTACTCTGTCTCTATACATTGTAATTCATTAACTCTAGCTACCAGGTTTATTCCTAGTCTAAGCCATTTCAAAGCCTCTTTAAAAAGTCATCTCAAAAATACATGACTCTGCTCCTGCATAAAGCCTGCCTAATGCTCAGGTCTTCCTCTTCTGTCACATTTCAATCCCTCACAGACTGCAAGATCCTAAAGCTCTTCTAACTCCTTCTGTGCTTCTATATGATGTC
This sequence comes from Protopterus annectens, assembly GCF_019279795.1. Lineage (NCBI taxonomy): Eukaryota > Metazoa > Chordata > Ceratodontiformes > Protopteridae > Protopterus > Protopterus annectens. The sequence goes on along the minus strand of NC_056727.1, from coordinate 388,260,779 downwards.
ATTAAGCTGCTGCTCAGGCTTTATTGCTTCTATCCTTCTTAACTCTCTCTCGCTATATGTCTGCATCACTAACTTTCTGGCTGCTATTTCTACATCATGTATGATGAGAGTGACTATTATCGTCTGTAATGTTTTAACTGTTTAGAACTGTTTAGATGTGCAGTAATATAGTGCATCTTGTAGCAGTTTGTTCTTTCAACTTATTTTTTGTATAGCATTTCTAATGTAATCTTTATTGTATCAGATTATACTATATATGTATTGTACTGTATGTGGAGCTTTTCTCTCCGGGCCTCTGCTGAAAACGGGTTCTGTAGACCCAGTCAGACCACCCCAGTAAACAAATGTCAAATAAATAAATAAATAAGATGTAGATGTCTGTGCAGTCACAGAAACCTGGTTTAACGCCTCAGAGAGTACCCCGACCCTGCAAGGCTACAATGCCTTCCACACCCTTAGACCACACCACAAAAATAACATGTGAAAACCAAAGTAGACAGTGAGTCAATCTATATTATTCACCTCATGTCTAGTTACACTAGACAACTCCATGGAGTTACTCTAGGTCCAGGTTAGGGTGGGTAAGACCCCCATTCCAGTCCTAACCAGTTATAGTTCCCCTTCCATGGGTCACGACACCCATGAAGTCTACTTAATCAAACTGAAGACAATCCAAATTTTACCAAATACACTTGTTATGGGGGATTTCAATTATCCCACCATCAAGTGGGAAACCTACTCTAGTCCAAACTTGCTAGCAAAAAAGTTCCTTGACTTTGTGAATTCAAATGCCCTTGAACAATTTGTCCATACCCCAACAGGAACAAACATTCTAGATCTGGTCCTCACCAACATGTCGAACAGGTGCACAACTGTTGGACCCTCATTAGATAAAACTGACCACAAATCGGTGACCTTTGAACTGACACTAACACCAGAACTCACAAAGGGTGAAATCAGACTAAACAATTTCACCAAGACAAACTACACCCATCTAGCTGAAAGGTATAAATGCATTCCCAGCCCCACCCCAAGCTGAAAGTGGTAACCACACCAAAGCTTACACTAAAGCTCTGTACAATCACTTGCATAAGTGTATAAACTCAACTGTATCAGATAGAATCAAAACCAGAGCCCCAGTAAAATCAAGCTGCCATTTTGGACTTCCAGCATCAACAAACTCTACAATAAATGCAAAATGTTGCTGTCCAAGAAAACAAAGACAGTGACTCAAGAATGGAAAAGCACTCTCCTCAGCCTTAACAGGCAAATAAGTAAATAACTTGTCAAATCCTCCAAAAGCTCCTTTGAGACAAACCTAGGAAGCACTGCCAAGGATAACCATAAAGCATTTTACAGCTATGTACATAACCTAAAGTGTAGGACCCAAGCATGCACAGAACTGGTGGCCAATGGTATTAAACACACTCACCCCACAGAGATAACAAACCTGCTATCAGATAGGTTTGGCAAAGATTTCACTCCCTTATCCTCCCTAACTTACAACAAACCCTCCCCCAAACTCTCACCCCACCTTATATATTTGAAGAGCAGGCCCTCAAAACTCTGTCCAAGGTAAAGAACTCAGCCTCTATGGGACCAGATGAGCTCCCTGGCTCCCTTCTAAACAGGTTAAAACATGAATTAGCATCACCACTAAGTATCCTTTTCAATTATAGCCTAACCACAGGGTTTCTTCCTGCAGAATGGAGAACAGCTAGTTATTCCCCTCCAGAAATGTGACCTAGCAACAGACCCAGGGAATTACAGACCCATAAGGCTTACCAGACCCATCTGTAAAGCCATGGAATATATCATCATGGACCTCATAAATAAAGACATAGGTGACCTCCAAACCCTGGACCCTACCCAATTTAGCTTTGTGAAGGGCAGATCCTGCCTGTTAAATCTGTTGGATTTCTTTGAAAGTGTGACAAAGGCCATTGATGAGGGTAAGTCTGTGCACACAGCATTCCTTGACTTGGCAAAGACTTTCAACACAAACCCACATTCAGGCATTACCAATAAACTAAGTAAACTGAATGTAAACCCCTTTGTTGTAAGATGGGTTACTAACTGGCTCAAAGACGGGACACACACTTTCAAAGTAGTTGACTCCACATCAACCAACAGACCTGTTACCAGTGGGGTGCCACAACGGTCAGTGCTGGGCTCCCTACTGTTTGGTATATACTTCTCGTTCAGGTCAAAATGAAAGGGTTGTGGCTGACCGAGTTTGCAGATGACTGCAAGCTAGGTGCAATCATTGAACCCCCAAATGATGTCAGTATACTCCAGGATGATATCACACAGACCAACAACTGGTGTATTAGTCACCTTTTCAAACTGAATGCAAAGAAATGCATCATTCCCTTTGGCACAAACAATGCCCCTTCACAGTATCAAATCAGTAACAATACCCTAAGTACCCATGAAGTGGTAAGGGACCTGGGATCACAGGTTGACTGCAGCCTTAACTTTGACCAATATGTGTTGTAAGGAAAGCTTTCCACATAGCTCACTTGATTAGTAAAGACATTGCCTCGAGAGCAAAAGAAGTTATAACCCTCCTATACTCAGCACTTATCCATCCCATAATTGAGTATAATGCCCCATTTGGTATGTACTTTGTTAAGCATCTACAGCAATTAGGGAGACCTCAGAGGTTTTTAAAAAAGAAGATCAAGGGCCTTCAGCATGTGCCTTAAATGGGCCAACTAAAATCCATGTCACTGTACTCTGTATCATATAGACTTTTCAGGGTTGACTTATGCCTGCCTCCGGAGCAACCCCAGACCCAAACCTAATGAACTTACTGTATATCGGTAAATCAAATGGGTCTAGGGCTACCCATTTCAGAGACATAAACATGGCTTGTGACTTAAATAGGACATGATGGAGGGACAGATTTATCTCCTAGTGACTGCTATGTCTTTGGAACAGGCTACCAATTCATGTGAAACAGAGCACCTCTATGACACTGTTCAAGAGGAACCTGGATGAGTGGACGGGGCACCAGAAATTCTTACCAGGGATAGTACCCCCAACCCTCCTGGACATGGGCAGTCATCACTAAATGCAATCTTGGGTATTGACTAGCACCCCTACAGTACTACATCGGGTTGAAACAGCTAGGCTTAAAATGACCGGTTCGATAGCCTAGTAATCTCCTATGATCCTATGATATGTTTTGTATATGAAATCAGTTTAATGATGTCTCAGAGATTTTGAATGAGAAAAAAGTGCTTATTAAGTTTCTTTGCTAAAGCTTTGCTTGCATTGTGTTTGTTTTCTTTAATTTCAGCAGCATGGTAGTCTGTTATTTTGGACTTCGTTATAGTCAACTAAAGATTTATCAACAGTAGCACAATTTGATAAAGAGTGAGACTGGCAATTAGTGATTAGGTATGCGTTTATTTGCATTTGTAGACAGGCTATATTTAGTAACTGACTACCTGTTAGCCTCAGAATCTGTCAACAGCAGACAAACATATCACAAACTAAATGTGTACTATACGTTGAAGCACAGAGAAGAAAATAAATATAACTAGTTATTAATATACAGCAAATTGGCTTTAAACTGTTGTTTAATAATTCCGAAAGACCTTCACTGACATTTCACTTTCATTTACTATTTATGTAATTTAACTACATTCATAAAGACTTACATATATTGAGTATTGTGACACCACTGGTCCAGTAATAAAGAAGCCTCAATCCTCACCACTGGCAAAAGTGGGGGGACGTACACTCTAGGAGGATGACAAGTACACACACAGTAAAGTGCAATTTCCCCTTAAGAGCAGACACAGACCACAGTAAGTCTGGGGCTGGTTTCTCCCTTTTCTCCAGGTCCCCAGTAAGACTCCCCACTGACACGGCTATAGAGTTGAGATCCCAGTTATGTGGCCAAGCCAAGAACTCCAGCACCCTCTCTGTCCAACCAGTGCTTCATGTCCCTGCCCAAGTAGCTGAAACACACAATCTATGACATTTGATTTATGTACACACAAACACACACACACACACACACACACACACACACACACACACACACACACACACACACACCTGGGAAAGGCTGGCACAGGTTTATTAGCTATGCCCCCTTCTGCCCAGACTATAACATAGTTTTCACTGCCATCAGCCACTACTTATCATCTACTTTAAGGCCCTTAGCAAAGGGTGTCCAATTTTACTGTGTAATGTTGCTATTAATCGAAATGGTAGTTTGACTAAGAGCAAGGTTATAAGGACTGTCCTTCACAGTGTCACCAAACAGATATGCAAGTACTCTAAGAGCTTAAATATGTCTCACAAATATCAGCCACAAAGATAGGTTTAAATCTATTTAATAATAAATAACAAAAGAACAAGACAATACTAAATATGAGTTCACAGTTCAATATCACAAAGAAATATTTAAAACAACATTGCAGGACAGTCTTAGATAAATACAGAAATCATCTAAACTAATCTTTACTATATTTTACTGAATTTAAAAGAAATGAATGTACCCTCGTTAACTAGAGCCAGGCAAGACAGATGTGATGAGTGGGTATTCCCAGCTGATGTTGCCAGGTCAAAGACAATATATAACATTCCCTGTCACTCTCTCTCTCAGAGAGTTCTTAAATTAATATCTCAAATATTGCTACTGGGATACTTGCAGGATGACATCAATTTTGTCATCTGACTAACCCAGGTGAAAACCCCCATTAGTAGAAACTGCCAGCATTTAGCATCTCCATGTAAAAAAATACATATCCCTCAGATCATTCCAGCTGCTGGAAGATGTAAAACAATAAAACACTTACAAAACTGTGCAGAAGGCTCCATAGTTTAAGACATCCTGTCTCCCTGCTGCATTGAAACCATCTTTTATGGTGCAGTTATAAAACAATTTAATTTCAACTATTTTCCTGAAGTTTTGCAAGTTAACTCTCTATGTTCTAGTTTCCACTGTTAAAACATAAACATTTACACAGTTACAATAGTTTATATACATGCTGTTCTTTTTCAGTAGGGAACACTGTGGATACATCTTTAAGCACAGTACTGTACAAACCCTTTTCACACATATTTCTGTACCAGCAGTTTGAGATACACATAACATACAGTTCTAATACAGTTGTAACACAAGCATATGAATCATGTTGATATTCACAAATGACATATAATTATTTACAAAATTCCAGATAGCTGTGTTGGCAGTATCTCCCTCTGTCACACTTCTATATAAAGCATATTAATATTCAGAAATAACATAGAGTTATTTATAAAAATTTCAGATAACTGGGCTGGCAGTATTTCCTTTTGTGACACGTATCATGCTATGATACATTATATTTTAAGAAAATATTGTAAGACCTCATAGTTCTTGGACTTTGATAATGGCAGACAGTATTGTATCCTATAAGAAACACACTGTTTGAATCCAGGGCTAGATCTAGCACAAGGCAATCTATGAAGCTGCCTAGGGCCCAGTTGGCTGGGGTGGGGGTGCATGCTGCATCATTTTTTTTTTTTTAGAAAAAAGACTGTTGCTGTTAAAAAGAAATCTCTTGCTACATTTTGCTTTTCCAATTTCCTGCCCTCAACATCTCACACAAGTCACGACATGCAGATAATGTATACAAGATTTGAAAGTCAGGCAGCTGGCAATAGGATGTCTTTAGATTTGTTAGCAGCATTACTGATAGTGGTCTCCTTCTAAATAGGTTAGTGCTGCACCCCCAAGGACCTACTTAGGGACACAATTATTAGTTAAGTAACTTGCTGGGGATCACACAGACTCAAACCCTGTACCTTAGCAATAGGAGCCATGATTCTTAGTCCTCCACATCAGCTGCCTCACCTCCTTTAGCTTCTTTCTTTTTTTAAATCACTCAAGATTACAGTCTGTAAATGCCAGTAATATAGTTTAATTGTAGTGGTTCATACAATACATGTTGATGCAAAACTTGTTCTTTTAACGTTTTAAGTGATTTAAGGCAGTCTGCTCCAAACTGTCTCTAATTTTGCTGAACAATCTGATTCTGCCTCCTATTTGTACCCTGTTCTTGAGGAAGTTACGTAACTAGACATTACTTTGGGGCAATTGTAAATCTGGGTTAAACTTCTCAATGTCTCACAGACTGGCTGCCTAGTAAATACCCATGAAACAGAGCAGTTATGTTGCAATGAAAGGAAATTAACTGTAGTAAACAGGAGCATAATTATTATGGACCATGTTCTTTGGATGTGTTCCCTGGCTTCCTTGTTTTTTTAAATGCTGACAGTGTGTTTACTATTTAGCTATGAATAAAGAGGATAGCATGAAGTCTAGAAGTAATTGGGAAGAGATGGCTAAGTAATGGGATGGTATGGCTGGAGGAGGTATGATTCATTACCTTGTATAGGGCCCCATTTGTCCAGTATGTGGCTCTACTGACTCGGAAGTATATGCTGCAATGCTGCAACAATGCCATATTATTAGCCATTCTTCAGACCTGTATTGAGTCAGATGAGATAGCTATGCTTAATAACAGAGAAGACAAAACGAGATGTAGGTATTGTGCAAACATTGAAAATATGCAATAACCCCCCCCCCCCCCCCCAAAAGGATGCTGTAAGCAGTAATATTTCTGATTTTTGTATAACTTCTGGGTTGTTAAAAAAAGATGCAGCATCATTTATTCTCCCTTCAGTTGTTTTGCTTTATTCATTGCACTAAAAATGAATTAATTCATTAATAGCCTTGGGTTGTATAATATAATCTAAATGTGCTGTATCACAATAGTATAAACACATTGCATTTTAGTAATCTAAGCATAGAGAATTTTAGTAATATATTTGTGCAGTAACTTCTTTGCAGCTTCTAGCAATTGCAAAGGGATTGACATTTGTCTGATCATGTAGTCTGCATTAATTGGCGTGATGATCAAAATGTTCTGAAGTCCAGCATCCATTATGTAGTGATTGTTGCATATTACGCTGATACAGTCTTTTCTATCAGATTGGCTTGCAAAGTATTTCAGCATTTAGTTAACATCTGTTACTCTGGCAGTTAGCACAGAGGACTAATGCACCGACTTGTTAATGAGCTGTTTCCTGTGACAACCACCCCTGACACTAAAGTTCCCATCGAAACACAATTCAACTCCCACTTTGTGAACTCAATTCTATCCTTAGTATCACAGGACAGTTCCTTTCTCACTATCTCCCCAACACAAATAACACTAATACAAGCTTTACCCTCAAAACAGTTTCCACCACTTCAATCAAAAGCATGCTCTCCAAACTAAAAACCTCATCAACAGCAGCCGACCTACTCCCCAGCTATTTCTTGAAACTCACAGCAGATGCTATTGCTATCCCAGTCTCCACTCTCAAAAACAGATCAATTGTTGAAAACTATGTGCCCAAACTCTGGAAAATATCCTATGTTACACCCATACATAAAGGCGGGACCACCACTGAACTTACTAACTACAAACCCATTGCTTTACTCTCCCCACTGGCCAAAATCCTAGAAAAATGCATCCATACCCATATGCTAAACTATCTCCTAGACAGCAACATCCTGTCATCTACTCAGCATGGATTCAGACCTGCCCATATTACCACTACAGCCCTCCTCTGCTTCACAGACACAGTAAACCATCTCAGAAATGAAGGCCTACAGGTGTCATCTCTTTTTTTGGATATGTCCAAAGCATTTGACACAGTCTCACACCAAATCCTGCTAAACAAACTAAACCAATATTGCCTATTAAATTCCACTCTTACCTGGTTCCAAAGCTATTTAACTGGCAGGTACCAAGTTATGAAATGGGAAAATTCGCTCTCTCCTCAGCTGCCCATAACTATAGGAGTCCACAGGGTTCTATCTTACGACCATTACTATTCACAGTCTTCACAAATAACCTCCATACCTCCACACAGCATGCATCTGTCATTCAGTAAGCAGATGACACTACCTTAATCTGTGCTGCACAAAACATTCCCACCCTCCTGCAAACAACTCAACTAGCATTCTCTGAAGTTGAAAACTACCTTACCAAAGCCCAACTTATCCTCAATACAAAGAAAACTCAGCTTATGATTATAACCAGTTCTAACAAAAACACTGATAACAGTCAATTCACTATCTACTCCACAAATGCTACTCCAATCACTCCAGTGGCACAGGCTAAGCTATTGGGAATAACCATAGACTCCCACCTAAAATTTGATAGTCATCTCATGCCAAACTGGGATCACTCTATCGTATCAAACCATTTCTTACCAACAACACAAGATCAGCCATTGCTCGCTCCCAACTTCTATCCACCCTACTCTATGCATCTCCCATTCTGACTAATCTCAACAAAACTGAACTAAGCAAAATGGAAGCCTGCTATAACAGAATTGCCCGCTTTGCTGCAAATTGCTCATATAGAACTCATCACTGTACTGCTTTGAGACAGCTCCACTGGCTTGAACTGCCCAACCTCCTAACCTACAATCAACTCTGCCTCTGTCATTCTATCTATTACCTCCCCAATAAGTGTCCTGCCCTCAAAAACCTAGTACAACATCACTCAGCCAAAAAGCCTCTTAGATCATCAAGCAAACTACTGCTTAAGCTGAAAATGACGTGCGGTGACACTATTTGTACTTGTTCAGAACTGTATTCTCATCTCTTCTCATTAAAACAAGAGAATGGCATCCATTGTTGTAGTTATTGCATCATTCCATTGAATCATGGATCTTCCTCTTTTATGTTGACCTTTGACTTACCAAATATGATGTGTTTTTCTAAATTTCTTTCTCTTTAAATTATATGTCTGAAGTCTGGAAGTTGAAGTTTTGTCATCCGTGCTTCAAGTCAATACTTTAGACATAACACTAGCGGTGATCACCATGGCAATAGTATACACATGCAAACACACACACACACACACACACATACACACACACACACACACACACACACACACACACACACACACACACACACACGCACACACACACACACACACATATCATGTAGAGCACCGGACCACTATGACTGCCACATTCTTTTATGGTTCATTGTAGCATAAAAAGGGGGGTGAATGAAAAGATGTTTGATAGCAGAAGCAACTGTTGATCTACAGCCAAACAGGAGAAATGTTGAACTAGAAGTGTGCTTTTTCTGAATACCGATGTTTATTTCCAGGGTAAGTGTGTGATGTTGGGTCTACTGAAGAAATCAATCCTAAAATCTTTTTTTCATGATTTTAATGATACAGACTAGACAATTTAAAACAAAGTTGTACAGTTACGTGGTATGTTTTTGTAAAATAAAAAAAAAAAAAGAGTAGCTCATCATTTTCAAGAAAATAGTTATTCATTTTAATTGTTCTGTTGTTTCAGCTCTTGTTACACCACTGCTCACAAATGCAAGGAATAGGAGAGACAGAAGTCCTAAAAGCCTATCACATTCAGTCTCCTGCCTTGTCAGATTTAGAGAACACACCTGTATTTTACTAGATACTCAGGCCCATAATTTGTGTCATTTTAACAGTAATTATGCTGTGGGCAAGTGGTTTCTCCAAAAGTAGTGCATTGAACTCCATTCATTGGATAAAAACCTGGTATCACAAGACAACAAGTTTTGTCATTATACTGAAACAAAGATTAAGTGGCCACCACACAACTATTTAAAAGTTATGATATAGAGGGTTGTGATTAGGTCTATGATCATAATCAACTTGTAGTGCATGGAGCATAGTAATTATGCTCCAATATCCAGAGAAATACAAACCAGACAAGCGTTTCTATAGCATGAAACCCGATCTTAACAAATGTTAAGCACCCCCTGCTTCACTTGATAAGATCGGGTATCGTGTTAGGCATGACAGTGGCAAAATAAAAAAAAAAAAAGATTTGTTTGTGCTGGCAATGTGACCCTGACCTTACTTAATATAACAGAATCTCTTACACTGTTTTTCTGACAGTGCTTGCTAAGTTCTTAATGGCTTTGAAAGCCAGTGAAGCACTTACCCCTTTTTTTCCAACTAGTACTACATGGAGCAGCTAAAGCTCCATGTTCTACAAAGAGTTATGTGTGGAGCAGCGATTACAACCTCCTTATTATATGTTCTTGACATGGATGTAAAGCTGCACCTTTGAGCTTCACTATCTAGGTGAACTTCTTGGCGTCCATGTCTGAAACACGTAATAAGAAGGTTATCATCGGTGAGACACACATAATCCTCTATGCTACACGATTGAAACATTGGTGTCAAGAAATTCAGTTCAAGAACAGTGTAAAGTGAAGCCAGAGAGGAGAATCTTGGCATTGTTATCTAGAACCCATGGAAACCAGATATGAAGGAGACTGATTATCATAATCCTTTATAGTGCATAGAATTTCATTTTATTTATCTCGTAATGATCCCACCATGAGTAAAATATATTAATACCCCTCCTTCTCTGTAACTACAATATGAATATTGCTACTTGCACAGAAACTGAAACCCATAGAAGTTTGCTTGAAACAGGGATTGTTATAGTAGAATAAAACGATTCATGTGAAGTAGAGACAAGGCTTTATTGGATTACTCTTTATCACCACATATAAATTCAGAAAATGCTCCCATGTCCAACTCATAATACATGCTGAAGTCTATGTGTTGTGTGCATTTATTCCAAAAACAAACTTCCAAGATAAAATATGTCAAAAATCAGTATACTTTTAAATATTGTAAGCATGACTAAATATGCTAATTTTGTCCATGAATATATGTGTGTGTGCATGACAAACCAAAAACATTTTTAAGAAATTGTAAGAATTACTGGAAAAGTTTTGTTGATTGTAACAATCCGAAGCATAACAGATTTCAGAGATTAAAGACAATGCAAACAAGATCGCTAACATAGCAAATGAGTTCTGTGTCATATTTTTTGCTGTTTTTGAAGTATCAAACTGGCAGAATAATTTTCCACACTCACCAAGTCCAAAGGGATTTTTTTACCCAATACATTGCTGAAAATGTGAAGAAGAATGTATTGCTGCCTCCAGACTGTTGTAAGGTATATGATAGTGAAAACCCAGGTGGCAGTAGTCAGAATCAGTAGTTACATACTATACTTACTAACTCAGTAATAGAGGCAGCAGTTGATATAGTGCACTTACTAACTCAGTACTAGTCAGAGTCAGCAATCGCATGCTATCAGTAATTGAGGCAGGAGTCACATATTACACTTAACTATTTCATAGTTCAGGCAGAAGTCAAATACTATACTTAATAACTTGCTACATGCTACATTTCTTACTTAGTAATTGAGGCAGCAGTCACATATTATACATTATTTAATAGTAGGGCAGAAGTCAAATACTATCCTTAAGAACATAGTCCAAGTCAAAGGCTGCAGTCACATTCCACTATACTTCCTAAGTCAGTAATAGAAGTGGCAGTCACATACTATACTTACTAACTCAGTACTAGTCGGAGTCAGAAATCACATACTACACTTCCTAACTCTGTAATAGAGGCAGCGGTCACATACCATGCTTACTAATTCAATAATAAAGGCAATAGTCACATACTGTGCTTACTAACTCAGAAATAGAGGCAGCAGTGACATATAACACTTATTAACTCAGTACTAGTCGGAGTCAGAAATCACATACTACACTTTCTTACTTAGTAATTGAGGGAGCAGATGCATACTATACTTACTAACTCTGTCATAGTCAGAGTCAGCAGTCACATGCTACTATACATCCTAGCTTAATAATAGATGCAGCAGTCATATACCACACTTACTAACTTAATAATAGAGACAGCAGTCATACCATACTTACTAACTCAGAAATATAGGCAGTGGTGACAAACTATATTTACTAACTCAATACTAGTTAGAGTCAACAATTACAAGCTTCACTTTCTTACTCAGTAATAAAGGCAGCAGTCACATACTACAGTTACTAACACAGTATTAGTCAGAATGAGCAATCACATACTATACTTCCTAATTCATAGTAAAGGCAACGGTCACATACTATCCTTTGTAACTCAGTAATGGAAGCAGCAGTCACATACTACACGTGTTAACTCAATAATAGAGGCAGCAGTCACATACTACAATTTACTAACAGTACTAGTCAGAATCAGCAGTCACATACTACATTTACTAACTCACTACTAGTCAGAGTCAGCAGACACATTCTACTACATAGGATCATAGGAGGTTACTAGGCTATTGGCCCTGAGGCCCTTATAAGCCTAGCCAAGAATTTATCCCATGTTCCAACAAGTCAGCAGCCAATGCCCCTGTCCAGCCGGCACACAGGTGGAATCCCAAAGGTGTTTTTTCTGTTCCTCATGCAGTTATCCTGATTGCACTTAAAAAGGGTTAATGAGGTAATCTGCTTGCCATGGAGAGGGAGTCTATTCCATAGAAGGGGGGAGTCTCTTGGAGATAAATCTGTCCCGCCAACAAGTCATATTGATGTCACAGACCAGGTTGAGGTCACACATGCGGGTTACTGGAGTGCAGCTTGACTTGCGGATATGCAGCAGTCCCATCAAGATGGGGTCTGATATTGCTTTGTATGCCAAACAGATGTCACATCTAAGGAGTCTGTAGGAAACTGAGTAGAGGGACAAGGCTTTTAGCCTATCTGTGTAGGGTAGATGTTTGAGGCCCTGGATTCTCCTGGTGAGGAACATCTGTGGTCTCTCCAGCTGCTGCATGGGCTTTGCTTTAATGTTTATGGAACCATCCAAATCTCAGGGGGGAAATGTGAGCAACTCAGACACATGAGAGTACTGCCAATCTACTCTCATTCATAATAGGTTACACAATCCATTTTTACAGTAATTAAACTCTCTGTAGAGTGTTTTGAGTTGTAGAATACACTGAACTACTGGAAATGTCAATGCGAATGTACCAGCAACCCCGTATCATTTGGGAGATGGGTACAATAAAGTCCTCATAAACAGTGTTAAGAACTTTTAAAAATGTCTGTTTAAAGGTGTGTATGGCTACAATTCTATTGGTCCATGTGATTGCTGGTGTAGTATTGCTCTTATATTCCTGTGTTCCTAACACTAAAGTCAAACAAAAGTTTTATGTTACAGGTCAGACTTCATAAGGACTTTGAAATTGAAACAAGCACAAAAATGACACAACTATAAAGATTAACATAAAAAAGGTCAGTCAGAAACCAGAAAATATCATTTAACAGACCAAAAGTTAGATAAAACAGGAGTGCAGCATCACAGTGGATGTTAATTAGCAATAGACATTCTGGGGAGTGTAATGCTGTGAGTAAAATATTCATATGGAGGCCATATTTGAGCATGCTTGAAAATAGCATTTCTGAGCATACAGAGTGACACAGCATATTGAAGTTGTGAGGAAGAAGAACAAATATTGTTGATTTGCTTGCCATAGCTTGAAGTGGTAGCTTGTGATTTTGTATGAGACCTATTTTATTGAAGAGACACTTCCATAAAACTGACAATTCCTCCAAGCTAGTACAACCTCAGACGCACCTCATGCCCACCTCAGTAATACGTGCTGACTTTAACCGCAATCCCACAATTTGCCTTAAAAAAAATCCTGTAAAACTTTCACTATTTGGACAAAATACAAGCTAGGATTATGGGGGGGGGGGGGGGGGGGTAGTGTAAAGAACTGGAAAGGAACTTGTTTTTCTCTTTAAATCATTTACAGGTTCGATGTTCACATCATTTATTGTTATATATGGTCGATCTTATTTTTGCCAGTGTGTTCTGTTTGACATTAAGCAACCTCAATCCCACATAAGGGAATTGGTATGATATAGTATGTAAAAGCAGTTGCCTGCTAAACAGCAGTGTCCAGATAAAGCTTCTACACTGACATTAACAGAGTGTAATCAGAGATGAGCAGGTATACAAATGGTAAGATAAAAAAGAAGAGGATATGAGATTAGTCTGACTATAAACTGATGCACAGTAGGTTAAAAATAGTCTAAAAGTTAAGCAGAATTTATAAAGTGACACATAAATTAGTATGCAAACTGTAGCTATGTTCCAGCAATGATAGAATTGGGCTCATACTGAAAGCAAGATAAAAACATAATATTATTCCATAAAATAAATCAGAGTGCTTTGGAGCCTTGACCTGAAAGAAGCATAGGGACTCTACCACAAATCAGGTGCAGTGTTCTGACAAGTTAGATGTTCTGGAGTACCAATTTACTGCCTAGAGTATATCCAACAAAACAGCAAACTAATACTTCAACTGAGTTTCTAGTAGGAAGGATGGCCTGAGAATGGGCAGGAGTCGCATATTACACTTAACTATAGAACAGGTTTGGAATTTAGAAGTATATGTAATGAGGAACATATTGAAAAATAAAAATGACTGTGCTGTTTCTGGTGGTAATAAGACAAGCACTTTAACACATTTCTGAAAAAACAGGTTCTGCTTTGTTAAGTTGATTTAAGAATGTATCCAATTATAAAAGAGGATATATATAAAAATAAGATTTTAAGTGTGTAGCTCAGCTTAAAACTCTGCATTTTGTTCATTGGTTGTTGTGGCACACAGGAACAGATATAGCATTACATCAAAGCTTTATTTTATTATGCAGGTCTAATGGAGTCTGCCTGTTGACCCAATTTCTCATTATTTCTCATGATTCCCACTAGAGGTAGCATACCTCTTGGTCTGCCATCCCTTGTACCTCTATGCTATGCAACAATTTCTATGTCTACTAAAGAAAGATGCAGAAATTACTACAGTGTAAAATGTTTGCCACATCACTGAATCCGAATGCAAACCATAACAGCACTTCTGCATTTACATACTCAAACATGCACGCACGCACGTGTTTGTGTTTGTGTTTGTGTGTGTGTGTGTGTGTGTGTTTAATACACTGCACCATCTCCAACCCACGCATTGCAGGGGATTATGCTATACATACCATCCAATGTGGGGGGCTATGCCCCCCTAACTAAATATACCAACTCCGGGATCACACTACACTGAGAAAAAGGGTAAATTTTACCTTGATGGCCCAGTGGTTACATACCATGGGAAACCTGTCGGCTATGTAGTCATTTGGCATGGTGAAATTGCGTTCTTGTAAATTATCTCTCTCTCGCTATTTATCTACATATATATATATATATATATATATATATATATATATATATATATTTATATATTTATATATTTTATATATATATATATATATATATATATATATATATATATATATATATATAATGGAGAAACAGATAGATAGACAGATAAATGCTTACTTCACACCAGCATGATTGTAATGGTTTACTTAAGCTTTCAAACTCTGAACCAGGATTATTTGCATTGTAATGTTTTCCATGGCTACAGATTCATTTATTATGAATACCACTTTCTGGTACCATGTTAAGATGGCAGGAAACATGTACTCAGCTGTGAGTGTATATATAGTTTCAGAAACATAAACCAATAATTTTTGAGTATGAGCAATATAAAGTTTGCCTATTATGTGGGTGTTGCAGACACAAAGGCACAGGTAGGTTGATCAAGCAAGTAGAGCTGTGGGTAGATTTCTGGTGCATCTCAGTCAAACATGACTTATTGGTATTGCATAATATTGATCTTTGTGTTATATAATTCTTAATTGCTAAAGTTTTAGATTTAGTTTGTATTGTCCTTTTTCATATATTCTTTATTTTGTAATCAAATAGTGCTGGGCTTTGTATTCATGGAAGGAATGCAGTCTGTTATAATGGATGAGTGCTATCAGACATGGGTATTATTTAATAAGATGTCTTACATTTTCACTTAATTTTGCCAAGTGTTTTAGTTTCATTTGTAGTTAATTATATGTTGCTAGTATGCATTACAGGGTCAAAATGTATTTTATTTGTGTATATCTGGAAACAGGTTAAGTATACAGTTCTGTAGTGTGGCTGGAGCCATTTAAACATGTTCATCTATTTCTTTAGTAGCAGGACAGGCTGTCTTGTTCTGTATTTTTTACACCTGTGTGGATTATTATTTATTTATTTATTTTTTTAATAATTGTTAAAAGTATTTTCAGCAAACACTCCTTTTTGAACCAAACACAGTACAACACTCAAATCTCTAAACTGGATAGAACTATCCCTCCATCTTACATACACACAGTTAGTTACTGAATGCCTTTAAGATTACTAATCACCTTGGTATCTGCCCCGGACTAAGCACTGTTTTCTCAAATGAAAGTCCTACCCTGACCAACATTTTCTGTCTATCCATATACCTTTCAAATCTGCTAAAGTCTACAGTCATATCATGCTACCAAATCATGGAACACCTTACCTGAATCCATTAGGTCTATTTGTCACTACCACTCTTTCAAATTCACTCTGTAAAATTACTTCACTAAAACATGGCTCCAACCATTCTTCACTGGGTTCACCTACTGCTTAAACAGTATTAAATGCCAGCTCATCCTCTTCACCTGGGTCTTGTCACTCTTTCTCGAATCTCTTCCGATTCCAGTGTCATCTTATGAAGTCGATAACTCTTAAGCTTACTCACATATACTACAGTATATTTTCTGTAAAATGAACCCCTTTGTATGATATTAAACCTGTTTACCTTAACCATACTGTGCATGCATGTACAGCAAAGAAAGTGACTGTAATCACTGCGATACTCTATCAGACTGACTGTTTACAAACTGATATGTTTTCTTAATTACTAGTCGCTGTTAACATTTTTATTCTGTTTTATTTTACCGTTGAGCTTTTCTCTCCAGGACTCCATTGAAAATGGGTAATAAACCCAGTTGGCCTTCTCCGTAAACAAATATCAGTCAATAAATAAATAAATAACTAAACAAATAAATACTTTTTATCGCACAGAGAAACAGTATATCATTCTCATATGAAGTCAGCATGCGTGTAAGGAATAAGAGACGAACTGTGACCGCATGCAGTGGTATAAGTCCTAATGCTTGCATTACATAGGGGGTAGTCAGAAATACTTAATACTCTGCACAATCTTGTTTCTAGCAGGACTGTGCAGTGCTTTATGAAGGAGGGATTCAAAGATCAATGTGGTACTACAGAGACATACTGTTGAGCTGCAACAGCCTTGCTGAATAATACAGTACTTAAATATGGAAGCCATGGGACATGGCTAATATAAAAAAAAAAATGAAAGAGCCCGCGCACTAAGCCAACTCTCCTTTATTAAATAAAGCCTAAAAATATGCATAACAACAATCACAGCATACCAGTTTTGGACCAAACCTTCTTCAGTGTGGGCTATTTTGTTTTTTTCCTGATTATACTTTTTGGGCCCTGCACCTTCCCGTACTTGCATGGGGGTGTGTGCTATATTCACATGGCTAATGTAAGTCAGCCATGTGCTGTCCCCCATAGCCATGCACTAACGATGAAACAGCAAGGTCATTTTGAAGCAGAGAAATGAAGACTGTATGTGCCAGTTTTTCTGCAAACATCCTTGACTCCTTATGGCAGCAGTAAGTCTGTTATCTCTTCAACAGGTAAGTACTACAAGGCTGTATGCATGCATGTCTGCATGTGTGTTCATGAACAGGGATACGATATGTGTTTGCATTGGGTTATGTGTACATATTTCATAGTCCAACTGTTTGAGTGACTGTATATTTTGTGTTAGTGTGTGTCAATATGTGTACATGTGTTTGTGTGGCTGCCTGTCTGGATATGTGCTCTCATCTGTAGATACCTATGCAACTGCATTATTTGGGTTGATAGGGGGATTGCAAACAAACACTACTTTGCATGCACTAAATAGCAAAAAACTTTGCACTTTAGCACAGTTCAAACATTTAATTTGCTTGCAACTTTCATCCAGTGATGTTTAAAGCAAATTTGGCAAGGTTTACTGCAATCTGTAGCATAAATGCCTTTTTCTAGTAATAATGCATGAGCTTTTGAAATAAATTAAGATGTGCCTGAAAAGAATAACTTAAAATATGTTGTTTAGAAATATTTGACAAAGACAATTTCAGAACATCTTTTTTATTTTTTGTTTGCTTACTAGTTTCCATAGTGAATTGTAAAGGTTTACCTTGGGGATATCTAATCAAAGCTGCACCACATGGCCAAAGCTGTCTGCTGGAAATATATCTTCTCTGTACCCAACAGACAGTCTCAAACTACAGTGTAGAAAATCATGTTTATCTGAACAAGAACATGCTTTATTTTTCATGTCTGTTATCCCGTTCATGCAACCAGAGGGAAAAAACAGCAATGCATTTTCTGAAATACGAATTATCCTTGCAGGCAGAAGTAAGATGGAAAAGAAAAATCCATCTGTTTTGTTCAAGTTATGTTCAAAACATTTGCAGTCAAAGCTAATGTTATAATTATGCTGGAATTATGGGTATGCAAATCTGGATGTGAAAATGGAAAACACCAATGCTTATTCTGTTAGAACATCTAAAGAATTACTAATAATTGCCTTAAATAATGTCATGCTGTGATAGTTCACTCACTCATAGTCACTTTGCAAGAGCTGCTCCTTTGCTGACTTTACCAGGAAATGCACATTATCATTGTCCACTGAATTACAATACTCAGAGCAGTTTTGGATCCTGAATGCAGTACAATTCAGATACGCAGTTTGTCATATGTTTGCAGTGAAATTAGCTTAATTGTTTTATTCCAGTATTAGTTATTCAAATACTACATGGAACACCCATTGAGTATGTTACTAGCATTTTCCAGCTGCACAAACATATTCACAGCACATACAGTATAGAGGAAGTGGTGATACACATTCTGATAAATACTGACGTTTTTGTTAAGTGCAGTTGAGAAGGGTAGAGATGTTCTTTCCAACATCAAGTGTAACTATGTTTCTGGGGATGGCGGCTGACAATGCATATAATGTGTGCCAGGTCACTATTAACCAGTATTTCTAATAGCCTGTATGAACACTGAGACATCAAAGGAGCATTCTGCTATCAAGCTTCTTCCCAGCATTGGATACTGCATTGCATGTACAGCAATGCATCAGCAGTTCATAATACTGTTAATGGAATTCAGTACATTGCAATGTTCTGGAACTGCCTACAAACTCTCTAGTAGCAGATGGTCAGCTTACTCTATGCAGATGAACATGAAAACTACACACACATACACATGGTTATTGTTATTCATTAGCTTCAAAGGGAAATCAATTAAATCATCTTCAACGGGTGAGTTATAAGTCTATTATAACATCATGCATGCTGCTTTGAAGGTCTGCAAAGGCAGAATCAATAAAACATGCAGATATTAGAGAGATTTTGTCTAATGGCAAGACATAGTCCAGACTCTTGTTTACTTAGTCCCTTGATACATTAATGTATGCTGGAGGAGTTATGCCCTTGTTTTCACAATGGCTTTACCTTAATATGAATATTTTTATACATGCACAAATATTTCTGAAACAGAATCAACATTTCTTTAGCTAGCTTCATTCAAATCAAATAAACACAGCATTTTTGGACCAAGGAATATGTAGCCTGAACTCTTGTGAAACTAATAAAGGGCAATATAGCTTTTGCACTGCTTGCTTATTCTGTTACACAGAGTTCCTCTATATTTTGTGAAAGGCTCACCAGGAAAAAACTCCTATTACTTGCTACACAATGGCTCCAAGGGCATACGTCATCCTGTCCCATTCTGCTTTAGGTAGCTTATCTCTAACTTCCTGTCTAATACTCTCACTACTTTAATGACAGCACGTTCACATTTCTTGACCATCTTATATCCTTCCTGACTCTTTTTTATTGTCTTTTCATTAGATGCTTTCAGATGTCTTTGCTTGTTACCGTAGCTATGACTGTCCATGTGTGATAACAATATATATCAGATATTTATTTATTCCTTTTTAATGTTGTAATAATTATATCTAACAAACCACTTTTATTTTTTTCTTAGGCATGTAGCTATTTATATTTCAGCAGACAGCAAGTGTCATGTAACATTTAATATAACACCTGAAATCTCACCTATAGTATTACATCCCTATCAGAGTTTGTTTAAAACCAGGCCTTCTCCTGAGGTCTATGGCAGTGATCTTTCAATAAAATAATTAAACTCTGTACATCCTTTGCTAACCTTTAGGCAAAGGGATCTTAGCCATGTAGAGTTTCAGCTGAACAATCTAATCAAATGTATTCTCTGAATACCAAGACTCATTTTGATTTTCTGCATATCTTCAACATCTGGAAGTAGCTAAAAGACTAACTTTGGTTGAAGTTTTCTGTGATGCTGTACACAAAAAACACCACTTACATTAAACCCCATTTGTGTGTGAGACTAGATAGGGTGTCTTTATGAAGACTAGAACAACTTGAATTTAGTTTTACACCCATGCTTGTCTGCTTGTCCGAGTGTCTTCAAAACAGATGCTATGGAATGTATGTCTCTGTTTGCCTTTTACAACTCACTTCTATTGTATTATTTTGTTGCACCAATGCTGAGTCTCAATATAAATTAACTTATTCCTTATTTATTTTTCCTACTACATATTTAAAGAGAGATGATCCGGCACAGTTCTAAGGTCACAGAGTTTTTATTTGCCCCTCTACTGATCATATTCTCTTCCTAGGTTGTTCAAAGACTTTTAAGCATAGTCTTTTGATAAGTTCTCTTTATTAACAGAAAGGCTGAAAGTATATTTTATTGTGTGGCTTCATTATTTAAAATAAATCATTATCCACACATATACTTTAACATATTCACATTTTTCTGTCACTGTGAGTATTAACAGTAGCCAGTGCTTGCTAGGATAACCTATGACTTCAACAAACAATAATGGCTGAAAGGGTGGCCATTACATGGAAACAATGGAAAACTAAGGAGAACTCTGAGCCCTGATGCCGCATGAGAGCCGACTAACTCATGAGTTTCCAATATTTCCCTGTATTTTCCCATATAAATGGCCTTACACCACTAAGTAAACAGTCAATGTATTGATGTATTTTTGATGTCCT
>NC_056727.1:388164802-388237302 GCF_019279795.1 Protopterus annectens | reverse complement strand
AATAGTGACAAATCAGTATAGGATACTTGGTGTGTAAAGAGAAGGAAAGAAATACCAATTAGGAAGAGACAATAATGTTTGAAAACTCCAGGATAACAAAAGCCAGACAGCATGATTTGAGGGAAACAGTGGATTTAAGGGAAACAACGTTTGTCTTGTAGTATATTTAAAGTTGCTGAAGAAAAGATCAGCATTTTTCTCCAATTTGATTACAACATCTGGTGCTGTAGCCATTAATCAGATAAGTTTCTTCTTCACAGAAAAATAAACATTTTCAGGTAAGCTGAACTTGACAGTCAAGAGGAGAAAGTAAACACTTGCACCACACCACACTCATCACATAGTCTCACTAAATCTACACCACCAAAATCCACACATAGAAACACAAAAACATTCACGGAGGCTCTCAATAATAATTTGCTCAAGCAACAGAAACCTCCAAAGCAGAAATGCAAGGAACCTCCACCCCCCATCACAGCTCAAATGACACACAGCCCGCAGACTCAGTGTGCCACTCAACCACAGCCAATAAGGCAAAACAACGTACCCAACACACTAGTCACAGGTGACTCTATAGTGAGGCACACTGATGTCCCACTCACCAGACTAAACAAGGAGAAGGTTACTGTGAGCTGCCTGTCGGGTGCCAGGATCCGCCACATAACCCACACACTCAGGTCACTCCACAACAAGTACAAATATGACTCTGTCATTGTCCATGTTGGTGTGAATGACCTGAGATGTACCTCCCTGGACTACATGAAAAGAGACATGGAAGAGCTCTCCGATCTTGTAGCCCAGGCAGGTATGACCCTAGCCCTGAGTAACATTCTGCCATCACCCAGAATGATGCCGCAGTACAAGGACAAAATGATTGAATTCAACAACTGGCTAAGCTTCTGGTGCCATTCTAAAGGGATCCAGTATCTGTCTGCCTGGGATGACATGGTTGACAGACCACGATGCTTTGCCAGAGATGGCCTGCACCTGTCACCCGTGGGATTCTGGATACTGGCTAAGTTTCTTGCCGCCCCTATAGTGCCTTTTTTAGGCAAGGTTCAAATGACAAATTCACCACTGTAACAGGAACAGCCAAGCAAAAACTGAGGGTGATGCTACTCAATGCTAGAAGTCTAAATCTCAAAATGCACTCACTCAAGGCACTCCTTAAAATGGAGAACATCGATATCTGTGCAGTGACTGAGACCTGGTTCAAGGCTCCAGAGAGCACCCCTGCACTACCAGGCTATAACTCATACCACACTTTTCAGCCATGTAACTTGGACTGGAATACCAAAGGCGGAGGTGTGTCCATGTTCATTAAGGATATCCACATCTCCAGTCTAGTTGCTCAGCATAATGCAGCCAAGGTTATCCAAGTGCAACTAACTCTGGACAAAACTGCAATCCAAATTGTAGCTTGCTACAGATAACCCACCATGCCCCAGGATTCCCACTCCTCTTTTCTTGATGGACTGGAAAATATTAGGGTTCAACCAAATACCCTAATAATGAGCGATTTCAACTACCCCACCATTAACTGGGAAAACTACTTGTGTGCCAACTCCTTTGCTCAACGCTTTCTGGAATTCATAAACTCCAATGCCCTGGATCAACTTATCCATACCCCCACCAGGGGCAATAATATCCTAGATCTAGTCATTGCCAACATGAGTGACCTGTGTTCTGCACCTGAAGTTAACGCCTCATTGGTCCGATCCGACCATAAACTAATTACCCTAGATATCCACATCTTGCCCCCACCCCCCATTAAGGAAACCATGGTAAAAAATTTCTCCAAAGCCAACTTCATGCTTCTTAAGACAGAAGTGGTGAACTTCATGACACCCATGCAGATGGACAATACAGTTACGACTACTGAATCCTACACAATTGCACTTTATAAGCACTTACATGAGTGTATATGGATCGTGCTATCCCAAACAGAACTAAGACGCTATCCTCCAAAAAAAGGAAGCCAATCTGGTGGTCCTCTGCCATAAACAAACTGTACAACAGAAGGAAGAAATTGTTGCAAAAGAGAGTAAAATCCCATGAGTGGAGGAGCTCCCTGGTCAGCCTCAGTAAGAAGCTGTGATTCCTGATAAAATCCTCCAAAGCTAGTTACAAAAACAAAATCACCACTGATTCTAAAGACAACCACAAAGCATTCTATAGCTATGTCAAGAATCTCAATGGCAACACTCTGATCTGCTCTGAGTTACAGCACAATGGCACTAAATATACAGACCCAACTGATATTGCCAACATCCTGGCAGATAGGTTCAGTGCTAACTTTACCCCCCTCTCACCCCCTAAAGAGAGCCCATCTCTATACCGGAAGAATGCAAAGTTCCTGTAATCACGGCTGCACAGGTAAAAAACACACTCTCCAAAGCCAAGAACACAGCATCCATGGGACCAAATAACATCCCAGGCTGCATTCTACACAAACAACAGAACTAACTGGCACCCTACCTAAGTACCATGTTCAATCATAGCCTCACCTCAGGCTTTGTGCCTGCTGAATGACAAAGAGCAATGGTTATCCCACTCCACAAGGGGGGAGCCACCATGGACCCCGGGAACTACTGCCCCATTAGCCTGACAAGACTGGTCTGCAAGGCCATGTAACGTATCATCATGGAACTTATAAATAAAGACATTGGTAATCTCCAAACTCTGGACCCCACCCAATTTGGGTTTGTAAAAGGCAGATCATGTCCTCTAAACCTGATAGACTTCTTTGAAGCAGTCACCAAAGCAGTAGACAAGGGTAAGGTGGTTCACACAGCGTATCTAGATCTTGCCAAGGCTTTCAACACCATCCCTCACTCTGGAATTATAGATAAACTCACTAAACTAGGTATAAATCCCTATGTCACAAGATGGTTGCCAACTGGCTCACTGACAGAACTCACACTGTGAAAGTAGCAGACTCCAAATCCGACTTCAGACCAGTTACAAGTGGAGTATCACAGGGTTCAGTCCTGGGTCCTCTCCTGTTTGGTATCTACTTCTCTGAAGTACAGGCTAACACAGAAGGTCTTTGGCTAATGAAGTTCACAGATGACTGCAAACTAGAAGCCATAATCGAAACTCCTAATGATGTGGACATCCTACAAAAGGGCCTCACTGAGACAGATGCCTGGTGTCAAAGCCATGGCCTCAAGCTCAATGCCAAAAAGTGCATTGTCATCCCCTTTGGTAAAAACTCTGTACCCATAAACTACAACATAGGCGGTAGTATACTTAACACTGAAAGTGTGATAAGAGACCTTGGGACACAGGTGGACAGTAGTCTCTCCTTTGATAATCACATTGCCACAGCAGTCAGGAAATCTTTCTACGTGGCACACCTCATCACAAAAGGTTTCTCATCCAGAAAAAAAGAGGTCATTGTTCCCCTCTACTCATCACTCTTTAGAACCATTATAGAGTACAACACCCCTTTTGGTATGTACCTCACAAGACATCTACAACAACTGGCAAAGCTGCAGAAATACATCACAAAGAGGATTACCGGCCTCAAACAGATGCACTACGCAGACCGTCTCAAAAAACTCCCAGCTTTACTCCGTCGCATATCGCCTACTCAGAGGTGATCTCTGCCTAACATACAAAGCTATGTCAAACCCAGAGCTGTTGGACATGCTCCACTTAAAGAAATCCCAATCCCTCCGAGCTACATGATCTAGGGACCTAAACCTTGTCACCACAATAAACAGAACATGCCGGAGGGATAGATTCCTGTCCTAGAGACTTCCCATACTCTGGAATAAACTACCTATCTATGTCAAACAAAGCTCCTCATTAGCACTCTTCAAGAAAAATCTTGATGATTTGATGGGAAATAAGAAATTCACCCCAGGGATCACCTCTGTGGCTCTGCTCGACAGTGGCACAGGAAAATAATTTTCTTGGGTGGCAAAAGCCAGGGTACCTTTTTGGCTGAGCTTGTATAGGCCCCAGGGCCGATAGCCTAGTACCTACCTATGAACCTATGAACCTATAAGCAAGCATTTTGCTGCCTGTCTTTACCCAGGTAATGCTGTAACCCAGGTATGTGCTCCATCTACATTATCCCATCTTAACACTAACAACTGTCTAATGCTCTTCCATAAGCTCATTCCACTGAATGAACAAAGGACTACTCTCACAGTCATTTCTTCTTCTACTGAGTAAAGTATGAATCTTGTAAACAAAGTCTAACAAGCTGCATTTAAATGTGATGCTTGTTCACTCTAGCACAAACTGTTATTCTTGACTAACTACAAAAATGTAAAACTTGGATTATTACTATTTGTCAACTGCACCTTGCGGTATTTGAAATAACTTAATATTTAAAAACTTGTTTAGTTTTTCATTTGTTTACAATGTACTTACTCTTGTCTTTTTATAAATGTACCTTGTCTAATCATTTATTGTTTTGTAAATTTGTGGAGCTTTTCTCCCTGGGCCTCCATTGAAAAATGGTACTAGCTCAGTTGGACTAACTCGGTCAACAAATGTAAAATGCATAAATAAATAATTTAAATCCAAAAGGCTCTATATTTCTCTCTCAAACAGTATACCATTTAACTGTATTGTTATTTTTCACTATAGTCCAGGTGACGATAAAGACAGTAGCGAATCGAGTGTCTATGGCGGCTGGCATAGAAGGATGGGCAATCGGGCATGTGTGTGAGGGCAATAAAAGCCTCTACTGATGCCTGAATGATTGCATTTCCAAATAGGTCTTATTCAAGAGGTTCTGGGAGGACACCTACTATGACAGAAGGCACGGCATGAACCAAATACAGGTAGACTTGATGCTTGTCAGACAGGAGGGGAAAAAAGATCCTACAAACAAAGAAAAAAATCTCTTGTGCATCTCTGTACTACTGTGTCATGTTTTCTAGCATAATTTCTTTTTGTTGCTTTAATAAATATGCCTTTTAGATATGTTAACTATTCTGTTTGTGAGTGTGTGTGTGTTTGTATACATATTTATATGCATATATATATATATATATATATATATATATATATATATATATAACATATATATATATATATATATATATATATATATATATATATATATATATATATATATATATATATATATATATATATATATATATATATATATATATATATATATATATATATATATATATATATATATATATATATATATATATATATATATATATATATATATATATATATGTGTATATATACACACACACACACACACACACACACACACACACACACACACACACACACCTCAATCCTTTACACAGAATACAAATTATCTTGTTTGCTCAGCTGCTTTCATAACCAGAGCTTCTGACTGTTGGCCTTCTCATGATTACTGAATCCTGGCTCTGCCTTCTGACCTCAGATCGGTTAATATGCTAGAAATGAATGTTTATTATAATAAAACATTTGTCTTCTTGGTCTGTGGTGCAAAGAGACAGCACCCTGACTATGACCTAGACAATGCCACCTTGGGTACCAGCTCAGGTGCAGGATACGCCCTCCAAAGAGGGGCATGAAGAGGAGGCATTGCTTGCTCACTTCTCAGAGAGGGGAGCTTGTTCTACATGCTGGATGAGCACATTTCCTACTAGTGGATCTCAGGTGGTGCCAAAGGTCTTGTGGCACCTCTGTATGAACTAGGAGGGTGTAGTTGCATGATGTGCTACGTGACTCTTAGAAATGGTGGGGGGATTGCTGCACTCATTATAAGCCTCTCCTCTAAGGGGTAACTACACAGTGCACCTGGGAGCATTAGTGATGCAAACAATAAATTAATAGGTGACCCTATCATGATCAGGTTCATAGGTCAATGCTAGACAATCAATATGCAGCCTATTACACATCTAATAAATAACAAGACATAATCAAACACTATACCTTCTGTTTACCAGGGAAATACATTAACCATTATTGCAACCCCAGCTCCTTATGTAAAAAGTCAACAAATGAGTCTCAAGATGGCAGTGATCAGGGCTATGTTCCAAAAGTAAAGAGGAACCAAAAACTATGACAAAAAATAAATAAAACTTGCATTTTTGATACATTTTTAGCATTTCTTGACTGTGTTTTAATATTCTAGCATTATCAGTGTATTGATATGTATAGCTTAGATTTCAGATTTATTCATTTTAAAATGGTAAAAGACTGAATCCATGACTTGAAGCATTCCTTTTTAGCCTAACTGTATAGAGACAGTTCTTATATGTGTATAGGCTCATAGGTTCATAGGATGATACTAGGCTGTTGGCACAGAGGCCCTTATAAGCCTAGCCAAGAATTCTGCCCATGTTCCCTCAAAGTCAGCACCTGTTTCCCCTGTCCAGCAAGGACACAGGTGGGATGCCAGGGGTGTATTTTCTGTTTCCCATCTAGTCATCCAGGTTCATTTTAAAAAGAGCTAGAGTGGTACTCTGCTTGACATGGAGAGGGAGTCTATTCCACAGACGGGGAGTCTTTGGGATGCAAATCTATCTTGCCAACAAGTTCTATTAATGTCACAGACCAGCTTAAGGCCTTGCATGTGGGTTGCATGAGTGGAGTTTATCTTATGGATATGCAGCAACTCCATCAAGGCTGGGTCTGAAATGGCCTTGTATGCCAGACACAGGTCTCCTCTGAGCAGTCTGTATGAGACTGAGTAGAGGGACAGGGCTTTTAGCCTGTGTGTATAGGATAGGTGTTTGAGACCCTGGATTTTCCTGGTCAGGAACCTCTGTGGTCTCTCCAGCTGCTGCAAGTGCTTGGCAAGCTCCATGCCAAAGGGGGGATTATACTCGATAATTGGTCTGATAAGGGAGGAGTACAGGGATGTTATGGCCTCCTTCTTCCTGGATGAAATACCCTTATTTATGAGGTGGTCCATGTAGAAAGCCTTCCATAAAACAGAGGCAATGTGGTGGTCAAAAATCAGATTGCTATCAACCTGGGTGTCCAAGTTCCTCATGACTGATTGCATGCTTAGCACATTGTTATTAATGTGACAATTAGTGGGGATGACATTTTCCCCAAAGGGAATAATGATACATTTCTTGGCATTCAGTTTGAGGCAATGCTTCTGGCACCAGTCATTAGATTGGGTAAGGCCCTCTTGGAGGATATTCACATCACTATCAGAATTTAAGAAAGCTCCCAGCTTGCAGTCATCTGCAAATCTGGTCAGCTACAGACCACTGGTTTTGGCTTGCACCTCAGAAAAGTATATCCCAAACAGTAGAGGCCCCAAGACTAATCCTTGGGGTACACTGCTTGTTACGGGTCTACTACTAGAGGTGGCTTCTCCTACTTTGACTGAGTGGGTTCTCTCAGTGAACCAGTTAGCTACCCATCTGGTAACATATGGGTTGATGCCTAGCTGGGAGAGTTTATCTATTTTGCCTGAGTGGGGTATAGTGTCAAAGGTCATGGCTAGGTCAAGGTAGGTGGTGTGCACCATCTTCCCCTCATCCATGGCTTTGGTGAGTGTTTCAAAGAAGTCGACCAAGTTTAACAGGCATGGTCTCCTTCTGCTAAAACCAAACTCTGCGGGGTCAAGCGTTTAGAGGTTGCCACTGTCCTTGTTTATAAGGTTGATAATGAGTTCCATGGCCTTGCAGAGCAGGCTAGTTAGGCTGATGGGCCTATAATTGCCTGGGTCAGTGGATGCTCCATCTTTGTGTAGAGGGAGGACAGTGGCTCTCCTCCATCAGCTAGGATGAAACCGGTGCTTATGCTTTGGTTGAATAGGGTGTCTAATGTGGCCGAGATCTAAAAGTGAAGACTGAATCTCTAACATGAAGCATTCTTTTTTACCTGGACTATTCAGAAGCAGTTCTTATATGTGTATATTACTAGTGCAGACTGAGATCCTGACATAAAGCATTCTCCTTTATTCAGACTGTGCAGAGACAGTCCTTGTATATGTATATTTACAGACTGAGTTCTTGATAGGAAGCATTCCTTTTTACCCAGACTGTGCAGAGACAACCCTTAGATGTGTATATTATTCGTGAAGACTGAATCCCTGACATGAAGTGTTCCTTTTTAACAAATTTGTGAAGGACATGACTTATATGTGTATATTAGTAGTGCAGACTGAATCTCTGACATGAAGCATTTATTTTTACCCATTCTGTATGGAGAGAGTCATTATATGTGTATGTTAGTAATGGTATTAATGCAGACTGAATCCCTGACAAGACCCATTCCTTTTAACCCAGACTGTGCAGAGACAGTCCTTACATGTATATATTTATAGTGCAGACTGAATCCCTGACATGAAGCATTTTCTTTACCCTGACTATTTAGACACAGTCCTTATATGTGTATATTAATAGATCAGACTGAATCCCTGACAAGACTCATTCCTTTTAATCCAGACTGTGCAGAGACAGTCCTTACATGTATATATTAATAGTGCAGACTGAATCCCTGACATGAAACATTCCCTTTTACCCAATCTATGCAAAAACAGTCTTTATATTTGTAAATTAATAATGCAGACTGAGATCCTGACATGAAGCATTCCCTTGTACCCGAACTATGAAAAGAGAGGACTTAGGTGTGTATATTAATAGTGCAGGCTGAGTCCCTGACATGAAGCATTCCTTTTTACTAGGGCCATGCAGAGTCAGTCCTTATACGTGTATATTAATAGTGCAGCTGGAATTCATGACATGAAGGATTCCTTTACAACTGGACTGTGCAAAGACTGTGCTTATATGTGTATATTAATAGTGATGACTGAATTTCTGATGTGAAGCATTTCTTTTGCCCCGACTATGTACAGCCAATCCTTACATGGGTATATTAATAGTGGAACTGAGTTCCTGACATGAAGCATTCCCTTTTACCTGGACTGTGCAGACTTAGTCCTTATATGTCTATATTAATAATGCACACTGAAGTGCTGATATGAAGCATTCCTTTTAATCCAGTCTGGGCAGAGACAGTCCTTGTATATACATATTAATAGTGCACACTGATTTCTTGACATGAATGATTCCTTTTTACTCAGACAATGTGGAGACAGTCCTTATGTGTGTAAATTAATAGTGCAGACTGAGTTCCTGACATGAAACATTTCCTTTTACTCTGACTGTTCAAAGACAGCCCTTATATGTGTACATTAGTAGTGCAGACTGAATTCCTGACATGAAGGATTCCCTTTTACCCAGACTGTGCAGGGACAGTCCTTATATGCATATATTAATAGTGCAGACTTAATCTCTGACACAAAGCATTCCCTTCTACACAGACCGTGCAGAGGTAGTACTTATATGTCCATATTAATAGTGCAGACCGAATTCCTGACATGAAGTACTCCTTTTTACCTGGACTGTGCAGAGACAGTCCTTATATGTGTATATTAATAGTGCAGACTTAATCCCAGACATGAGGTATTTCTTTTTACCTGGAAAGTGCAGAGACAGTCCATATATGTGTATATTAATACTGCAAACTGAATCGCTGACAAGAAGCATTCCTTTTTCCTGGACCATTCAGAGATAGTCCTTATATGTGTATATTAATAATGCAGAATGAGATCCTTACATGAAGCATTCCCTTTTAGTCGGAGAGTGCAGAGACAGTCCTTATATATGTATATTATCCTGACTATATAGAGACAGTCCTTATATTTGTATATTAATAGTGCAAACTGAATCCTTGACATAAGGCATTCCTTTTTACCCAGACTGTGCAGAGACAGTCCATATATGTGTATATTAGTCCTGCAGACTGAATCCCTGACATGAAGCATTCCTTTTTTCCTGGACAATTCACAGACAGTCCTTATACATGTATTATTAATACTATTTACTACTATACTAATATTATATTAATAGTGTAGATGGAGTTCCTTACATGAGGCATTTCCTTTTACCCAGATATGCAGAGTCAGTACTTATATGTGTATTAATAGTACACACAGCATCCTCGGTAAGAAGCATTCCTTTTTATTCAGTATGTGCAGAAATAGTCCTTGTATATGTATATTAATGGTGCAGACTGAATTCCTGACCTGAAGCATTCCCTTTTACCCAGACAGTGCATAGACAGTCCTTGTATGTTGTGATGATGTGAGATATTGCCAGCTATGCCAGGAGAAGTAGGGCAGTGGATGTGTAACATAAGCCAGTATAGCTAGCTGGAGTGTTGTAAAGAATTATATATCATTTGTATATTAAACTGATTTGTACAGATACTTGTGTTGAAAAAATGCCTTTGTAAAGCTGCTTGTGTTAAAATTTACCAACAATGTGTCCTGCTCGACTTGTATGCCAGACTATATTATAGCTATTGAAGTGAATACATTGTAAGAGAGGATATTGGAAGAGAAGAGATTAAGCTCACCTCCAGCTAACCTTGAAAAATATTGTGAAATTAAATTACTTAATGTTGGCCATAAAGACTGCATCTTACAGTATTGATTGTAGCCAGAGACAAAATGTATTAGAAAACAAGGACTAGGAATCCAGCTGTATTGTCTATAGCAGAGAACTAATTGCTATTCTGGAAGGATGGAAGTTTGAAATTGCTTTATGGCCACCATAAGCTGCAACAGATCTTAGCAAAGTTGTGTGTGTGTGTGTGTGTGTGTGTGTGTGTGTGTGTGTGTGTGTGTGTGTGTGTGTGTGTGTGTGTGTGTGTGTGTGTTATTGACACATATGTGCTAAATCCTGGCAGCTTCTACCCAAGGGGTTAGTATGGGAACCAGACATCATATGACCAGCTGTGTGTGATTTGACTCTGTAAGCCAGCTCTGTAAGGATATTGTAATATTAGCTGAGACTGAAGTCTCAAAGCACTCTGTTTTTGAAATCTCACCTACTTCATCTTGCCTTGGTCTAATAAGTGACCAGGAATAGTAATTCTTTAGATCAGTCAGGAAAATATAGTGAGATTAGTTAATTACTGTTTTTCTGTATCTGTGTGAATCTATTCATCTGTGTTATTTTAATATTTCCTGTGACTGAAACTTTTTCGTTTATTGTAAATAGATATTCCATATTGGCATGTCATTTTATTATTCATTATTAAATATATTTAAACTTTTCATCGTGGCTGGTCATTTACAGAATATTTTAACCTTTAAGAGTACTTATATCTATTTGGTGACTTTGTGGCCAGTCCTGAAAGCCTTACTGCATTGGCCAGAACTACCATTGGTATTAATATTAATTTCACTCAGTATAACTGAGTACCATTGTAAGAACCTTAGAGTAGAGTAGCTGGCTTTGGAGTGTCTGGTAGCAGTGTAATTACCTTATAGTCTGGGCAGAAGAGGGCATAGCTAGTAAATCTGTGCCAGCCTTTCCCAGTGTGTGTGTGTGTGTGTGTGTGTGTGTGTGTGTGTGTGTGTGTGTGTGTGTGTGTGTGTGTGTGTGTGTGTGCGTGTGCGTGTGTGTGTCTTAAACTCAAATCTGAAAGAGTGTGTGTGTGCCAGCTACTTGGAGCAGGGACACAAAGCACTGATTTCACAGAAAGGGTGCTTGAGGGTGTGGCTTCGACACTCAGCTGAGGACTCAACTCTACAGCTGTGCCAGTGGGGAGTCTCACTGGGGCCCTGCATAGAGAAATCCAGACCCTGGAAAGAGAGCATTCCCTGTGTGCTCTTAAAGGATATTATGCTTGATGTGGAGAGCTGAATCTGGAAATACTGTCTTTATCTATTTTTGTTTCAAGTGAACATCCCTCTCCAGTGTCAGTGGTGAGGATTCAGGCTCCTTGATTGCTGGACCAGAGAGGGGATGTCACATATGGGTGGCAGTAGTGGGATATTAATTGAACTTCTGGAACCTGTAGGCAGTTGTCACTGAAGGTGTGTGCATTCTTAGCAGCCACAAGGTACACATACAAAGTTTCATTTTCACAAGTTTTATTTATTTTTGTTAGTTTAGTTTAGTCAGAGAAAGCAGGCAAAGATGTCAGCAGAGGATTATGGCAAGCTGACAAAGAACCAGTTTGCCAAGGTGTGTGAAGCCAAAGAACTGGTTCATGACAGTTTGACTAAAGAAGAAATGATTTCAGCCTTAGTAGCAGCTCAGACCAGCAAACAGGAGGATAACCAATCTGGTGATGGGAATTTGTAGCCTTCAGAAACAGAACAGTTCACCTTTTCCTCAGAGGACTTAAAGTCCATCTAGAGTTAAACAGACTTGAACTGGAGGCCAAGCATTCAGAATTAGAATCAGCAGAGAGACTGCGGCATTTGGAGGCTGAAAAAAATGAGAAGCAGCATCAACATGAGAGAGAGATGCTGACTCTTCATCGGGGTCATGGAGGTAATGGAGAAGGGAATAACTGAACCACAGAAGCAATTAATATCAGTAAATTTCTTCCACAGTTTACAGAAGGTGATGATTTTGATAGTTTATTCATTTATTTTGGAAAGAATATGTAAA
This sequence comes from Protopterus annectens, assembly GCF_019279795.1. Classification (NCBI taxonomy): domain Eukaryota; kingdom Metazoa; phylum Chordata; order Ceratodontiformes; family Protopteridae; genus Protopterus; species Protopterus annectens. The sequence continues at coordinate 388,224,892 of NC_056727.1, read as the reverse complement.
CAGCACAATGTTGACCAAGGGCTCTGGATATGGCTCCTGACTATCTTGCTCCATGGTAAAGCTGTAACTGCTATTTCTAAATTGTCTGAGATTGATTGTTTAAACTATGATGGAGTAAAACAATGTTTACTAGAATGTTTTAAGTTAACGCCTGAAGCTTACAGAAAAAAAATTCATGATCATAGACGTAAGGCAGATGAAGGTGTATGTGATTATATTGCTCAGTTAAGCACTTATTTTCATAGCTGGGTGAGTGCATGTCAGGCCACCACTTTTGAAGGGCTGATAGAGCTTTTGGTGAGGGAATAAGCCCTTAGCACTTTGCCTTAAGACATGAGAATCTGGTTGGCAGACTGAGAGTGTAACTCTCCAGAGGAGCTGGGGAAAAAAGAGGATCTCTACTTAGCAAGCAGGACATCATAGCACAGGAAGGAGATACCCAGTGCTGCACGTGGCTATATGAGAACCTGTGGTGGGTAGCCTAAACTACCCCAACAGAATCCACCAGTAGCAGTGGAAGCACTAGTTCAGGTACACAGTCAGGATCAAGGCTTAAATGTTTTAAATGTAACCAATGGGGCCATGTATCATATAGATGTCCATGGAAGCAAGGTGGGGAACAAAAGGTGTGGGAGCCAGAAAGTGGGAATAATTGTATGCCAGTGGTAAGTCGTCTGGACGCAACAGGGGTACCAAACTATTACCAGAGTTTATATCCAATCTTAGTGGATGGAAAACATGCCGCTGCTAAGAAAAAAGCAGCCTCTGACAAAACCATTGTGAAGCCTGCTGTGGTTAAAGAGGAGCAATACTTGCATGGGTAGACCACTTCAGTCAGAGCTTTAGGAGGGACCCCATTCTAAATGCCTTTGACCAGGGTTCAACTTGACTGGTAGGATGGAAAAGGAAGGAAGCAAGTGGGTGTGTTTGAAGATATCCCTGCAGATGTCTTCATAGGGAATGATTTTGATAATCCAGTACCTTGTTTACATGCATTTACATGCAGTCAGGCTTGGAGTCAGGCATGCGGGGCTGGTAGCTTGCTGGAGACCCAGACAGATCCCACACCTCAAGCCAGGGCTGGTGAGGTGGCTATTTCAGGGAGTGAGCTACCATGTAGCAATGAGCCTGAAGGTGAGTCACAGCTGCTGGTAAGTACTGATATTCCCTTTGTACAGAGTGACTGCAAAGGCAGAGGTGAGTGCTTGTACCCAAGCTGACAGTAAGGCACCACTGTCAGAGGATACCAAGCTTCCTGTGGAAGGAGAGCTGGGAAGAGTTACAATGATATAGATGAGACAGGCTCAGCTCTCAGACCCTACATTAAGAGGCTTGAGGGAGGGAGGTAGGAAGGCACCTGATTCTCAAGGAAGATGGGAGTCTGTATACTGGAACAAAGGTTTACTGTATAGAGAGTTGACCCCTGATGCAGAGCTAGAGGGTGAGTTAATACAGCAGTTGGTAGTGCTCAGAGCCGACCATGCCATTCCTTTTGCAGGTATATAGGCATAAAGCATACCAAGAGACATATTATGCTGAACCTTTCTGGCCTGGGATTGCAAGGGATGTAACAGTGTACTGCAGGATGTGTGAGCAGTGCCAAAAAGTAGACAAAGCAGGAGACAAGGTCAAAGCTCCTTTGATGCCTTTGCCTGTGATTGAGGAGCCATTTCAGTGGGTAGGTATGGCTATTGTGGGGCCTCTGAGTATCCAAAGTTCCACAGAGAAAAATTATATCCTGATGACAGCAGATTATGCACTCTGATGAAGCCTTTGATGTAATAAAGGTGAAAGCTCTAAGCAACACGTTTGTATTCTAGTATATTTTTTGCATTTGGAGCCTTTTTGGGTTGTTCGTCAAGCGACGTTCTGGTTTAGGGATTACAGCCTGGTGTTTTTTACACATTTGGTCATGTTTCACTTTATTGGTATGCTGCTAGATACCCTGAGTCATTATCGCTGTCCTCCATCAAGGCAGAGTAGGTAGCAAAAGCTTTATTAGAGATTCTCAGCAGGGTGGGTTTCCCAAGAGAAATACTGAATGACAGAGGTATCAATTTCATGTAGGACCTGCTGGTTTGCCTGTAGGAGTGCTCTGGGGTGAAGCACTTAAAGAGAACCCCCTACCACCCCCCAGACTAAAGGTCTTCTGGAGAGGTTAAACTCTACACTAAAGACCATGCTACAGGCATTTGCAGACCAGTTTAAGAGATAGTAGGGCAAATATTTGCCCATCTGTTATTTGCATACAGAGAGGTACCCAACTAATTAACAGGTTTTTCATGCTTTAACTTGGTGTATAGGCATAGGGTGAGGGAGCCTTTAGATTTGATTTGTGATGAGTGGGAGGGTGAATGTGAATCCCACAAGTAGTCTGTTGTGGCATATCTCCTAATCCCCAGGACAAGGGTTAGGTAGCTCATGGGCTTGGCTCAGGGGAACCTGGTAGGAGTCCAACAGCAGAAAAAGGTCTGGTATGACAGACATGCTCGAGCCCGAGAATATGCTGTGGGAGCAGGTAATGCTTATCATGCCTGCCAGATGCAACAAGCTGAGGCAGCTTTGGAGGGAGCCTTCAATTTGATAAGGAAGGTCAGTGATGTTACCTACATGGTAGAACTGCTAGGCAAGAGTCAGGGGCACAAACTGTACCATGTTAACATGATGAAGCCATACTATGATAGGGAGGCCCTGGTGCTGAGTATTTGTAGTGGATGGCAAAAAAAAAGAGAGGAATCTGTTGACTGATCTCCTTAGTGAGGTTCAGAATAAAACCTCAGTGGAAGGGGTAGCAATTTCCTAGCGGCTATCCCCTACCCAGGTTCGAGAAACCCTAGATGTTTATAAGAGTTTGGGGACATGTTCACTGGGAAACCTGGGTATACCCACCTGGTGCAGCATCATATGGGTATCAGACCCCAAAGGCCTATCAAGCAGGTCCTTTATAGGGTGCCTGAGTGAGTCAGACAGCCTCTGGGGGAAGAGCTACAGGAAATGTTGGAACTGAGGAAATACAGGAGTCCAGCTGTCCTTGGGCCTCCCCAGTGGTGCTGGTACCAAAAAAAAAGATGGCAGCACCAGGTTCTGTGGGGACTACAGAAAACTAAATAGTCACACAGAGGCAGATGCTTATCCCATGCCTATGACAGATGAAGACTTGGAGCATCTGGGTGGAACTAAGTATATGTCCACTATTGATCTGACCAAGGACGATTGGCAGGTGCCCTTGACTCCCACCACTAGAGAGAGGTCAGCTTTTATTTATTTATTTATTTCCAGTTTGATGACCGGGGATGTCCACTGGGCTCAGGGAGCCCATTTTCAGTGGAGGCCCAGGGAGAAAAGCTCAATGTTACAAAGTTTAGATACAGATACAATACAGAAAAGAACAATTTACAATTATGTTTCATGCTAGAGAGCAGGTGTAATTTCTTAGGTACATGTTACCTTTAGATACAGACACAATATTATTAATGAACAATTTACAGTTACATTTCATATTAGAGAGTTGGTGTAAATTCTTATGTACATGGTACAAATTTGATATTTACAATATGTACATATGTGTGGTAGCCTATAGATCATAGCTAGAGAGGCTAGCAGTCGTAGCTGGAGAGGGATTTAGAGGTGGAGAGAGAATTATAGGACTAGGTGGGGAGAATGCAGTTGCATTTTTTGTTAGAGTAAAGGTAAGAATGTAACTGAGATTTAAAGTTTTCAAAGTTTGCACAGGTCCTTAGAGAGGAAGGAAGAGAATTCCATTTTTTTGCTAAGGAAAAGGATAGCAGGAGTTGACCAGCAGGGCGATTGGGTTTTCGGACGCAGATTAGGTTTTGGTGAGTAGATCTGAGAGTTCTCTGAGGAGTGTAAGGGAGAAGGATGTTGCATAGAGCAGGGCGCTTAGAGGGTTGCAAGATTAGTTTGTGGGCTGTGATAATCTGAAGATAGTCTAGATGGTTGGAGAGTTCAAGCCAGTGTAACAAATTAAGGGCAATACAGTGATGGGAGGATTTGTCTTTGGTGGCAAATTTAGAAATTTTATTATAACAGACTTCCAATTTTGAAGTGAGTGTGGCAGATAAGCTAGTTAATAGAGGAGCACCATACATTAGTGAGGGGAGTAGATAGGTAGTGGCAAGCATTTGTCTGGTGGAAGGAGAGAGAAATTGGATGTTTCTGTATCGCATACCAAGTTTTATATGGGTTTTCTTAATGTTTTGCTGGATATGAGTGTTGACTTTCAGGTGTTCATTAATAGTGACCCCAAGTAGTTTGGCAAAGGGAACACTCTATAGTGGAGTTGTTTTGGTTAATGATTTCAAATGAGTTTTTATCAAGAGGGGGAATCTATTGAAAGAGAGAATAATAGTGTGTTGGATTTATTGGCATTTAGTGAGAGGTGATTCTGAAGAATCCAATTTTCAGTGGTGTAGAAAGCAGCTTGGGTCAGTGTCTGAAGCTCTGGTAGGTTGGTGGCATTGTAGATTAATGTCGAATTGTCTGCATACTGTGCAGTTTTGGTATTGGGTATGCCTTTGTGGAAATTGTTAATAAAGATGTTAATCAGCATTGGAATGAGTATGGATCCCTGGGGAACCCCAGTGGGGGTGGGAAGGAAGGTTGAGGTGCCTGTCCCCAATTTTACAGCTTGAGATCTATTGGAGAGGTAGCTAGAGAACCAAGATAAGGTATTCTGGGCGAGATTAAGGTCATAAGAGATGGTTAAGGAGATGGGTGTGGGAGATGGTATCAAATGCCTTGGACAGATCTAGAAGAACAGTAGAAACTATTTCTCCAGAGTCCCGGGAAGATTTATTGTCTCTAGGAAGGAGAAAAGTGCAGTGGTTGTACTATGGCCTGGACGGAAGCCGTGTTGGGTTGGAGTGATTAGTTGGTTATTGACTAAGAATGGCATGAGCTGAATGTGAATGCATGTTCCTAGTAGTTTGGAAATTGGGGAGATGATGGCTATGGGGTGGAAGATGGAGATGTTATTGTTTTGATTTTGTTATCGTATTTGTTTTTGTGACTCCTTTTGGATTATATGAGTTCACAAAGATACCCTTTAGGATGAAAATTCCCCAGTGACCTTCCAGAAGGCTGGTAGATTATATCCTAGCAGGAGCAGTAGATTATTCCTTGCTTACCCAGATATTACCATTTACAGCCATTCCTGGCATAACCACCTTCAGCATGTCAGGGAGGTCCTGGGCAGACTGCATAGGGCAGGGTTGACCACTAAGCCCAGTAAGTTGTCAGGTGGTTATGACAAAGGACTCCTACCTGGGACATAGAGTGGGGAGTGGTAAGATCAGGCCAGAACCTGCCAAAGTGGAAGCTATTCAGGCTTGGCCTGTCCCTGTTACCAAAAAGCAGGTGAGGGAATTCTTGGGGACATTTGGGTACTATAGAAAATTCATTCCAAATTATAGTACAATAGCTATTCCACTCACAGACCTGATGAGGAAAATCAGGCCAGATAAGGTACTGTGGACCCTAGCCTGTGAGCAGGCATTCCAAAAGCTTAAAGGGGCTTTGGGAGGACCACTGTGTTAGCCAGTCCATATTACGGAAAATAATTTTTGTGCAGGTCAGTGCTTCAATCTATGAGGTGAGGGCTGTACTCAGCTAGGTTAATTAGAGGGAGAAAGAGGAAGAAGAGCACTCACTTGTATATCTCACCCATAGACTCCAAATTAGGGAGGAATGTTATACAGTAGCAGGAAAACAATGTCTATCCATAGTATGGGCACTGCAGAAACTGCAACCCTATTTGTATAGGAGGAAATTCACTGAAGTTGCAGACCACAATCCCTTAACATTGCTACATCAAGCCAGCCAGCAAAATACAGAGTTATTAAGGTGGAGCCTTGGGTTGCAGGCATATGATATGACAGTGCAGCACCATAGTGGGGTTAGCAATGCCAATGCAGATGGGATCTAAAGACAGGGTTTGGGTTAATGTATTCCCAAACAGACTCATTCTTCTCAAGTCATGTCTCTTAAGGGTCACTTGAAAAACTAGCTTGAGTCTTCAGAGGGGGGGGGGGGGTGTGACAATGTGAGGAATTGCCAGCTATGCCAGGAGAAGTAGGATAGTGGATGTGTAACATATGCCAGTATAGCTAGCTGGAATTCTGTAATGAATTACATGCCATTTGTACATCAAACTGATATGCTTGTGTTGGAAAATGTATTTGTAAAGCTGCTTGTGTTGAAAAATAAATGCACTTGTATGTCAGACTGTATTATAACTATTGAAATTAATATTGCAGCTGAGGATACTGGAAGAGAAGTGGTTAAGCTCAGTTCCAGCTAACTTTGAAAAATAGTATGATGTTAAATTACTTAATTTAGGCCCTAAAGATTGTATCTTACAGTTCTGATTGCAGCCAGAGTTGAAATGCCTGTGCCAAATAGTGGTTTATTAGCTCCTACAGGAAAATGGAAGTGTTTTATTGGTTTATAACTTCCAGAAGCTGGACTGGATCTTAGCAAAGTTCTATTTGTGTGTATTATTGACACATATGTGCTTAATCCTGGCAGCTTCAAACCAAGGTGGTAGTATGGGAACCCAAAGTCATATGGCCAGTTGTGTGTAATGTAATTCTGTAATCCATCACAAAAGTGATGTTTTAATACAAGATGAGACTGAAATCTCAGAGCAGTCTGTTTTTGGAACTTGAAAAAGAAGGAAGACCACTCACCTACTTCATCTTGCCTTGCTCTAGTAAGTGACCAGGGAGTAGTAATTCTTTAGATAAGTAAGGAAAATATAGTGAGATTAGATAAGTGCTGTTTTTCTGTATCTGTGTGAACCTATTCATCTGAGTTATTTTAATATTTCTTGTGACTGAAACACTGGTGTTTATCATAAATAGGCATTCTGTATTGTCATGTTCCTTTATTATTTATTATTAAATATATTTAAACTTTTCATTGTGGCTGGTTATTTAGAGAATAGTTTAAACTTTGAGATTACTTATATCTATTTGGTGATTCTTACTGTATTGGTCAAATATTATAATTTGTATTGAATTTAATTTCACTTAGCATAATTGGGTACCCTTGTAAGAGCCTTAGAGTAGCTGGCTCTGAAGTGTCTAGTGGCTGTGTAACTACCTTATAGTCTGGGCAGAATGGGCATAGCTAGTAAATCTGTGCTAGCCCTTCCCAGGTGTGTGTGTGTGTGTGTGTGTGTGTGTGTGTGTGTGTGTGTGTGTGTGTGTGTGTGTGTGTGTGTGTGTGTGTGTTTGTGTGCAAATCAAATCTCAAAGAGTGGGTTTGTCAGCTGCTTGGAGCAAGGGCACTAAAGCACTGGTTTCACAGAGACGGTGGTGAAGGACTTGGACTGAACACTCAGCTGAAGACTCAGCTCTAGAGCTGTGCCAGTGGACAGTCTCACTGCGGCCCTGGAGAGAGAGAGAGAGAAATCCAGACATCAGACTGTGTGTGTTGCTGTGTGCTCTTATGGGAAGCATCTGGAAAAACTGTGTGTATCCCTTTTTGTTCTAAGTGAATGTTCCACTCCAGTGTCAGTGGTGAGGATTCAGGCACCTTGAATACTGGCCAGAGAGAGGACAGGACATCACAGTGTTAAACAAAATAAATTGTTAAAATTCTGCATAACTATTTTATTTTTATTATGATGCATAACGAGATGCACATTGCGATTGTTACACACCAGCAGGCAATGTGGCATGCAGAGAGCCATCTTTGAAGTGTATGACTCACTCCTGTGTACAAGTCATGCTGACTGCATACATAGTGATGTATAGGTTGTTTATTACTGACTCATATATACAGGTATGCATTCAAACGCATATATATATATATATATATATGTGTGTGTGTGTGTGTGTGTGTGTGTGTGTGTGTGTGTATTATTTATGTAACATTTGTTTACCAGGAACGTCCGACTGGGTCGGGAACCCATTTTCAGTGGAGACAAGGGGAGAAAAGCTCCATATGACACATGAAAGTCGAGACATTGTACACGAACAAGGCAATAGCAAGTATTAAAGCACAAATGACTAAGTAATGAAAACTACATAAATACAGAGAGGTAGATACAATAATAAAACATGTATTAGATAGTTAATACTAAATAAAGTAGATTATTTTTTTTTTTGACAGGTGTGATTAAGGTAAAGAAAGAGGGTCAGGCAGAAGGTGATGAAAATTAGAAGCAAACATCCTTGGAAGAATTAAGGAGTATGATGGGAATAGTTAAGGGTGTAGAAATACATAATTATTCAAAGTTCTATATGATAGTGGTTAATTGATGAATTTCATAGTTTAGTGATCTCCAAATGTAGAAAGGAAAGGCCCTGGAAAGTGAATGAAGATCACCTGTTAGGAAAGAGCAGGGGCAGGTTTTGTTACAGAGAAAGTGATTTTTTTAGGGTGAGTTTAAATTTGCAAAAGCTCTCAATGGTAGTAATGTCTGTTGGCAGAGAGTTCCAGAGCTTGGCAGTAACATGAGAGTATAGGCACTGTCCAGCTCTTTTGTTTGGAATGTAGATGGTTAGGAGTCATTTGTTTTCAGCGCAGAGGGCTCTGGTAGGGATGTAGGGTGTTGGGACAGATTTGAGGGCTGGGTAACTATCAGGTGTATATATCATTTTATGTGCAGAAGACGGCTGAACTAGGTTTAGGTGGTGTGTGAGTTCGAGCCAGTTTAGTTCTTTCAGAGTAAGGCAGTGATGGGAATGGTAGGAGGAGCCTGTGGCAAATCTGGCAGGTTTATGGTAGCAAGATTGGAGCTTGTCTTTGAGAGAAGATTGTAGATTGGTGTATAAGGGGCTGCATATAAGAGAGAGGGAAGCAAACAGCTGTTGGCAAGGGTTTTTCTGGTGCAGTTATTCAAGAAAGTTTTTTGTCTATTGAGTGTTCCTAGTTTGATGTGAATGTTTTTTAATGATATTGCAGATGTGGTGTCAAAAGTTAGTTTGTGTTTATGGTGACCCCTAGTAGCTTAGCTGTGGGAACTATTTCAACGTCTGTGTTATCCTTAGAGAATATTTTAAAGTCAGATGAAAGTGGTTTTGCCGAGAAAAGCAAGAGTTTTGTTTTTTTTAGGATTTAGGAATAGCTGGGCTTCTGTCAGCTATGTCTCAATTGAGGCGAAGGTAATTTGGCTGACTTGCTGGAGATATTGTATATTGTTAGAGGAGGAAATGATGGTAATGTCATCTGCATATTGGATAACGGAGCTAAGGGAAGAAGAAGTGTGGAGGTTGTTGGTGAAAACATCGGAGAGTAATTGTCCAAGTATGGACCTTTGTGGTACCCCATTTGTGTTGGTTTGATATTGGAATAGTTTATTTTGTCATTTAACACATTGTTGATGGTTGGATAGGTAGCTTGCAAACTACTGGAGAGCTGGAGGTGTGCAGCTTACAATGGATAGCTGATATAGAAGTTCATTGTGGAACACTGTGTGAAATGCCTTTGATATGTTTGTAGTAAGACAGATGTAATATTACCAGAGTCAATGTTTTTGGACACAGTATCCGTAAAGGAGATTAAGGCAATGGTGGTGCTATGTGATGGGTGAAAACTATGTTGGGTAGGGTAATTAATGTTAATATATAGATATATATATATATATATATATATATATATATATATATATATATATATATATATATATATATGTATATATATATATATATATATATATATATATATATATATATATATATATGTATAGAGAGAGAGAGAGAGACAAATATATATACATATAAGTGCATAAATGTAGTTCACAAAGTAAAGGTACGTTAGGCCACATTCTTCTACTCCCCCAAGCATTTCTCTATATTTATATGGTCCTGATATATAACCCCATATACTTTAGGTAAAAAAGAATACAATGTTCTTTGTCCTTTACCTCCTCTGTCCCATTGACCAAACACTAACCTCTACCAAAGTCAGTGCATACATGCTGTTATGCTGTTCACCCTTGCAATATTGTTTGCTTTTACTACATTTCCACATCACTGTGTAGCATGTAGTCATCACAAAGACCCCTCTTGTTTCAATATTAACTGTGCTCTGTATTTGCAAGGGACACAGCATGCTGTAATGTATGCCTTGCCTATTGATGCTCGCCATGTTGTTGCACTGGCCTGCTCAACTCTTGGTGGCACTGGTCATGGTTTTAAATATATAGCTTACTGATCTCAGGCAGTACACTGTGTAAGTCCCTCAGTTATAAAAAGCTGGGTGCTGGTAGGCAAATGATGATATTGTTAAACTGTATATCTGTTTGGCCATCCTGTATCTAGCATGCATTGTGGACAGTGCCTATGCTTTTTTTTTTAGTTGATATCCTAATATGTAAATTTCTGGACTTTGGTACATTTATGCAGATCTTTTAAATCCAAATAAGTAAGCTAAGAAAACAGCAGTAATTGTAAAAGGTTGCATTCTGGTTTGCAGTACAGCCTACTCATTAAGGTAATGAACTGTGATGAAGCTGCATCTTGTAACTGTGACTTTGATTACTGTGGAGTGTTCCTGTATACTGCCTTAACAACAACTTTCATAAACACACTTGTACCTAATGGACTCTACTTAGTGACCAAATAAATAAAGTAATTTATTACTCTCCTTTAAAGTCACTGTGCAGACAGCAAACTTGACTTAATGTACAGTCTGTGATGGTGTATTTGTGCAGCCTGATGTGTTTAAGGTAGTTCTATAAGAATGGCCCATCATTGCTATAAATGTAAACTGCAACAGGGAAGATATAATAATGAATTCATTCTTTAAATAATGGCTTCATACATAAGTTTGTAGTTCACTGTAAAATGTGCAAACTAATTCTGTAACGTACATCAGCAAGAACTAAACAATTTATTTGTACCTGATCACTCACCCTCTTACTGCCATGTTCACTCAAGTCAGTAACTCAATAAATTATAAATCACATCAGAAGCCCAAAGACCATGTCAGTATCTGTTGCAAAAAAAAGTTAATTATGAATGTTTTGTACAGATATGTTTGTTATCAATCATTCTAGCATAAAGCTACTAACAAAAATAGCGTTGTCTAATGTACTAATCTCATCTGCCATAGGGTGACTGACATGCAGAACTGTTGACAAGATGTCATGCTGTGGACAGTGTTACAGAAAATAAAGTCTTATGGCAAGCATGGTACACATCTCACCATATTATTTGTGCACCATCCCATAGTATGCCTTTGCAAGTGACACTTCCAAGTGATGTAGCAATAAGCATTCATAAATAAAAGCAGCTGTATCCATAATACATACATTACAGTGGTTACCTACCATATGGAGACAGCTGTATGTGTTACACCATGGAACTTTCTGCCCTTGGTACACCACACTGGCAGTATATATATATATATATATATATATATATATATATATATATATATATATATATATATATACAGTGATACAGTGGACATAAAAAGTGTACACACCACACACACACATATATATATATATATATATATATATATATATATATATATATATATATATATATATATATATATATATACAGTGATGCAGTGGACATAAAAAGTGTACACACCCCTGTTAAAATGCCAGTTTTTTTGTGATATACAAAAATAAGACCACAATAAATAATTTCAGAACTTTTCCCACCTTTAATGTGACCTATAACCCGTACAATTCAATTGTAAAACAAACAAATCTGTTAGGGGAAAAAATTTAAAAAATAAAAACCGTACAATACGCTGGTTGCATAAGTGTGCACACCCTTAAACTAATACTTTGTTGTGTGTGCACACCCACCCTTAAACCAATACTTTGTTGAAGCACCCTTTGATTTAAATACAGCATTCTGTCTTCTTGAGTACACATCTGCCATCGATTAAAGAGACTCTGATTAATTACAAATAAAGTTCAGCTGTCCTAGTAGGATTTTCCTGACATTTACTCAGTTGCCTGCTACTGCAAAAGCCATGGTTTGCAGAGAGCTTACAAAGCATCAAAGGGATCTCATGGTTGAAAGGTATCAGTCAGGAGAAGGGTACAAAAGTATTTCCATAGCATTGGATATACCATGGAACACAGTGAAGACACCCATCAAAAAGTGGAAAAAGTATGCGACAACAGTGACGTTGCAAAGAACTGGACGTCCCTCCAAAATTGATGAAAAGAAAAGATGAAAACTGGTCAGGGAGGCTGCCAAGAGACCTACAACACTGAAGGAGCTGCAAGAATTTTTGGCAAGTACTGGTTGCATACTACATGTGACAACAATCTTCTGAATTCTCCATATGTCTGGACTATGGGGTAGGGTTGCAAGACAGAAGCCTTTTTTAAACAGAAAAACATCCAGGCCCAGCTAAAATGCGCAAAACAATACATCAAATCTTCCAAAAGCATGTGGGAAAATGTGTTATGGTCTGATGAGACCAAGATCAAACTTTCTGGCCGCAATTCCAAAAGGTACGTTTGGAGCAAAAACAACACTTTGCATCACCAAAAGAACACCGTCCCCATGGTGAAGCATGGTGGTGGCGGTATCATGCTTTGCAGTTGCTTTTCTAAAGCTGGAGCTGGGGCTTTAGTCAAGGTGGAGGGAAGTATGAACAGTTCCAAATACCAGTCACTTTTGGCCCAAAACATTCAGGTGTCTGCTAGAAAGCTGAAGATGAAGAGAAATTTCACCTTTCAACATGACAATGACCCTAAGCATACATCCAAATCAACAAAAGAATGGCTTCACCAGAAGAAAATTAAAGTTTTAGAATGGCCCAGCTAGAGCCCAGATCTAAATCCAATAGAAAATCTGTGGCGTGACCTGAAGAGGGCTGTGCACAAGAGATGCCCTTACAATCTGACAAATTTGGAGAGCTATTGTAAGGAACATTGGGCAAATATTGCCAAGTCAAGATGTGCCATGCTGATAGACTCCTACCAAAGAAGACTGAATGCTGTAATTAAATCAAAAGGTACTTCAACCAAGTAATAGTTTAAGGGTGTGCACACTTATGCAACCAGCGTTTTATATGTTTTTTTGTTTTTTATATTTTTCCCCTAACAGATTTGTTTGCTTTTCAATTCAATTGTACATGTTATATGTCACATTAAAGGTGGGAAAAGTTTTGAAATGATTTATTGTGATCTCATTTTTTTACATCGCTCATACCTGGCTTTGACAGGGGTGTGTACACTTTTTATATCCACTGTATATATATATATATATATATATATATATATATATATATATATATATATATATATCTATATATATATATATATATATATATATATATATATCTATATATATATATATATATATATTGACCTGCCTACTTACTATCACTGTTCATGTCCATATGGCCTGTCTTTCTCCAAGTCCAACATGTGATAGTACAGATGTATTCCCACATACACCACGGTCTCTTACTGCCAACAACACCATCCTGACATTAATGTCCCCCACACCAGCTAAATCGGACAATGCTACTACACAATTTTGTCCACATCTTCCAGCAGGAGCATGTGACATTCTATACAAAATCAGCATTATGGCCCCTTGCACCATATCATACCTAGCATCATTTTAGTTTACTTGCAGGTACCTGTAAGTCTCTCCATAAGATACTGACAAGATAGAAATGTTTTCCTTTTTCTCTCTCTATATTTTCTATTTCTTCTTTTTTCTATTATTGACAATTAATTTTTGCTGTGACAACCACAAGTATGCCTGTGGCGTAGCAGCCATCTCTGTATTTGTTCACATCCTTTCATCCATACCAGCTCAGTATCTATTTCTAGTATACTACTCTATCAGGAAAAGGAGTTCATATGGTAGAAGGAAAACTGGAGGTGTTCAAAGTACCCTTTGCCAACTGATCACCAGGCAGAATGTTATAACTCCTTCTGGTGACAACACTGGAGGGTCAAAGTGCATTCCTCTGCAGAAGTTTGTGGACTAGCAGCTTGACACCTGCAGTCATTGTCTATAGATAATCTTTTTGTGACTTACAGAGTTGCAGCTCTGTGTGATAGTCCCTGATGCGCCATATGCAGCAGAACCTAGGAGAAAGTGCAGTAGTCTTTGTGACAGAGCACTGCCTAGGTTCCAACTAAGGTAGCATGATTAAGCTGGAAAGCTATCCTGAGCCCTGTCCTAGTTTTCATCTTTCTTGGGTGCCACATCCTTCACCTGTTTCTTGTCCAGTCTTCTCCTTCACCTCTTGCACTCCATCTGTTAGTATGTGTTTATATCCCTTCCCAATTTCACCTTTGTGTCAGCATTCACCTGTTGTTCTCGGTTTGTGTTTTTTGCTTGTTCATGTGCCACTGTTTCCATTCAGCTACGTTCCTTCCATCCTCTGATCTCTCTGTACAACCTCCACTATCTACCCTTCTTCAGAAAAAAAAAACAAAAAAAACAGCACAACAGCACATGTCCAAAGAAAAAATATTCCCATTTCCTCCTCATTTCAATAAATATAACGTAACAGGGGCATGGCTGTAAGGTACTTATTGTATCTCACAATAATTATTATAGCATTGCAAAGTTGCACTTTTGCATGTACATAAACTGTGCAACATGTTTGCTACCTCTGTTCAAAAATTCTCTAGCCACACCTTTGAAACACCTTTCTTCAAGCTGGCAGTGTAACATATGTGAAAGGATTTCTTAATTAGTTAGAATTCAAGGTTCCAAATTCCACCTTCTTAATTGACAATTGCCTTCAAGCTGTTTTGCACCATTCAGCATCTCTGCTCAGTCTGTGCAGTCACATGTTTCTGTATCCCAGGGTTTCATTGCATCTTATTATTTACTCCTATTTTATTCCAGTTTGCTTTATTATGTTATTAATTTTTATTAGAGCTTAAAAAAAACTCTTGACTTAGACCAGTTTACAATCATCAGTGCCTGCATGCATTGACTGTGAAAAGCTGAACTGTCTGAATTGTGGAAGGAGACAAGAAACAGAATTTTTACATAATGTGAACAGAACAAGACCGGGTTTATCTATGAGTCATGTCAGTTAAAACTGCTCTGTAGCTACTTTGGATTTATTCCACTAAAAATATGGACATTGTCTAATTGGCATAAAATTTGAATAGCAAATATTACCTCATTCTTCCCACTTCCAGTAGGAATGTGGGATGCTACTCAAAAAATACACAAGTGACAAAAGTGATGGAAAAAATATAAGGATATTATCAAACAGATAGTTTAAATCTTAATGAACTGCCACAAAACTTCTGAAAAGGGGATATGCAAAATTTGTGTCCTCACTAGTATGTTGGTAATGTAGTGTGGTTTTCTGTGTACTAGACAGCTTAAAAAATCACATGTGGTGCAAGGGACTCAGAAACTTGTGTGATGTGCCTGAAAATAGAGACAGACCTAAAAAATTGGGACATCTGAAAACAGGCATGAAATTAGGAATGTTCCACTAAAACAGGGACAGTTGAGAGGTACTACTTAAAGGTGGTTTGGTGACTGTCTTTACAATGTTACTCAGAGGTTAAAGTGGTACACACCAACATCTGCACCAAGCAGAGTATCTCAAGTGTTTTGGGTTGGGAGAGTTAAATGCTTTTATTTTGTATTTTTACAATTTAAATGGAGGGGCTAGAACATAGTTTCTGTAATCTGGAAGGCTGCTTATCCTACATTAAGATTTTCATTAATACCAACACAACCAAAGCAGGACTGCTCTGTAGTTAAACCCATTCTGGAAAAAATCATAGCAATAGGTACAAATGTCAGCAACATGCAAAGGGCTACATCCAAACCTTATCTCACTTATTATCTCAGCCTGCACTCTAGTCAGGGCATGACATACCAAACCCATGAGCAACGTGAACAGCTAACAGAACTTCTTTACAGACTAAAGGTGCACATCAGATTGGGGCTGTTTACAAGTCTAACTCAGGTACACATGCTATATCCATTCTTCATTCATATCACAGTGTCAGATGTGGTGTATCTCACCACAGAGAGTAAAGGTTTATTACTGACTGAAAGTGCTGCAAATGCCTTTGCCATGTGCAGTCACTACTGGTAAATGGGCATGTCTCTGATGCACAGTCTTTCGTTTCTAGTTTGGTCTGCATTCAGTATTCAGCATAAATAACTGAGTACACAAGTTAATAACCTTATCCATTAATACATTACATAATTGGATCCTAGTTGTAGAAATGCCAGTCAGTAGCTGAGGCCATATTCCCTGTACATATAGAGTGACGTACCTTTAAAGCTTTTGTCCTCAGACCATGTATCCCTGTCTCCTTCCAGGAAACAGCTGCAATTCATAGCCTAGTATCAAAGCTCACTCTTTCAATGGAGAGAACCACCAGTAATATGGATTAATGTTGATAGCATGCACCTTAAATATCCCTAGTACACTAACCCCAACTTATTTTCACACTTTTCCAATACAAAGATAAGCAAATACACACGCTCGTTTTTATTTATTTTTATTTTATTTACATTTAAAATATAAATATACTAAATTGCTAGGGTCTTTTTCCTTCATGAATTCTTCCTGCAATATGAGTCCTCAAGAATGAGGACTGACATGAACAACATCTAAAACATTATCCTCAATACCATAACATGATCTAAGATACGCATATGCATACTATCCCTATAGGTCACTTTGCCCTACCTGAATCCTTTTTATTTATTATTTATTTCATTTCTATTTAGGACCACAAGGCACCTTCTGCAATTGTAAACAATTACAGCTGTCTGAAATTAAAAGTACAAACACAAAGGATCAGAGGAATTAAAAACACCTTACAATTAGTGTAAGTTTTACAAGTAGTATACAAACAAAGGCTTGGCATAAAGAATATAATTTATGAAGTTTAAGATTAAAAACCAGATTAGCTAACCAGATTAGCTACAGTTTATTAATGCCTCCAGGTCTATCTAATATAATTATGTTGTAACCCCAGATCAGTTCCTGAAACTCACCATAAGGAGTAATCTAAACTTCTGTGAGTTTTTAGTTATCTTTTTATTGTGCAAGGTTTACTCTAAATGTCTCTAGCTGAGCATGTCTTCAAATAAGAGCATTCTGCTGTTTGCAATTACTTTGCCTGTTAAACCAGTACATTTAAGAGTAAATGTAAGATATATATTAAATTCATGATGTGATTAGAGTACGCACAACCTATGCATGTAGTCCTCCACAATAAACTCTGTAGTACTACGCAGCATGCTTTGCAGTTGGTTCTTTTCTTCCCAGGCCTCCCTTAAAAGAAACATTGGCTTTAAATGTTTAACAAAGCAGAATAAAGCGAAAAAGTGAAATATACACTTGGTCTGCTGTTATATGTGGTTATGAAGCACAGCTCTGTGAGTTAAACTAGATAATAAATGAAAGATGACAGGTGTATTATAGTTTAGTATGAATGATGCCTTGAATAAGAATGGCAAACATTCATTTTCATAGTCCCAATGATCGAATAGCATGCTGTTCATTAATAATCACTAGATTATTTATAAATGCCGTTGGCAAATGCTCAGACATGCAGTTCGATACATTTTGGCACCTATCGTTTGCTTCACAAAATCAGATATTGTTTTTGTTAATGATTGCCTATAATAGGTTACATAACAAAGGAAAGGTCACAAAGATTTATAACGACTGGATAAGGATTCTGGGAGTGGTAGGTGTTGGGGAAGCAAGCATAGCAGGAAGTGAGAAAGCAGCAAAAGAGGATTGCAACTGATGTTCAAGTGTTTTATCCATAACCTGTAGTAGCCATGTCAAGCTCACGCTCCTCTGCATTTTATTATACACAGTTTAATATAGGTGACCATCTTATGGTAGCTACCTTTTCAAATGCCCAAAGTGGATCACTTTTCTATGGAAACAACAGTTTTCAAGGCAAACTATACCCATAAGCAAAGCAAATGTCTGGATTCCACTTTTTTTGACAAAATAAAAGATCATTCTTGCGGATTTTGTGTTATTCTGATTGTTTCATATAATATCAAGGTGTTTCAGATACAAAATTAAACTTTTATGCAAATACTATGGAAAATATGGGATTTTTTCCCATGAGATCTCGGGACATTTATCAGTTATTGTTTTGCGACTTTTCTATATAAGAAGTGCAAGGTGTTAATCCTAGAGCATTTTCATTGACATTAAATCAGCTGAAAATGAGTTTCAGACTCTGTAACTCTGAAGTGATGACATTGATAGAAATATAAAATATTCTTTCCTCAGGTGAGAATGTGCCTGCAAGGAAACAAGGTGAATTATGTCAGTTGCAACAGATTTCCACATGATAGAAGGAGTGCTACTAAGACAGAGAGACATGTACAAGATGCCAGAGAATAAAGGCAGGGATTTGCTCAAGGTAGAGAGTCACTGTCAGATTTCCAGGGAGAGACAGACAGACAGATAGACACAGGCACAAAAAGGTAATTAGGCTCTGTTTAGAAGATACTTCCATAAAGTTGTGTATGTTTGGGGACAGACTTTCTTAACTTTTAAATGGCAATTTTCATTGAAAATAAAAGAGGGGGTATATTTTTTAACCAATAGAACACACACTTTAGTGTATGAAATAAAAACTGTACTTTCTTCTCAACCTGATCAATTTTGTGGCTTGTTTTCCAGAATAGTAAAGCTGATGGGTGGAGAAAACCCCTACAGTGATGGACTGCAAATTTTAAAAGAACAGACTTTGGAAAGAAAAAAGGAAATAGCTGGACATTGGTAATGGCATTTTTAATGTCATCATCTCAAAGTGGGCAGGAGGGCAGGCCTGAATGTTGCACCTGGAGGGCTTCAACTTTTACTTGAAATTCTAACCGATGTTGACCCTTCTGTGGAGAACCAGTAAGCCCATAGAAACATAGGTAGTTACTAGCCTTACATTCCAAGAGACCATTAAGTAGCCTAGCCCATCTGACTTACCCAGAAGCACTGCCTGGTTAAGTGACACACTTAATGTCATATAGTACACAAAACAGGGCTGAGGGAATCAAACCTGATACCACAAAAACTACAGCTCATAGCCTTAGCCTCTGGCTCTACTGCCATTTATCCAGCTCCCAGGAGCTTGTCCTTGGACAGATTTTAAACTGACCTTCTTTTGCCTTAAAAGGGGTGTGACACCAGTCTAAAATCTTTCATGTCTTTCTCCATATAAATAGCATTTGTCTTGTGACACAGTAAAATTAAATTGGTAAACGTATAGGTTCATAGGTAGGTACTAGGCTATCTGCCCAAGGGCATTTGTAAGCCTAGCCAGAGTGTGTCGGCTTTCGCCGCCCCATTGATTAATTAATTAATCATCTGTCAAGCAGAGCCAAAGAAGTTATCCCAGGGGTGTATTTTCTCTTACCCATCCACTCATCAAGGTTTCTCATGAAGAGTGTTAGTGAGGGGCTCTGCCTAATGTAGTTTGGAATTTTGTTCCAAAGCATGGGGAGTCTCTGTGACAGGAATCCATCCCTCCAGCATGTTCTATTTATTTCTTGTGGCGAGGTTTAGCTCACTAGAGCACATGGCTCGCAGTAACTTGGATTTCTTTAGGTGGAGCATGTCCATCAATTCTGAGTTGGACATGGCTTTGTAAGTCAGGCAGAGATCACCTCTGAGTAAGCGATATGTCATTGAGTACAACCGGTGTTTTTTTCAGTCGGGCTGCATAGGACATACATTTGAGGCCAGTAATCCTCTTGGTGAGGTACTTTTGTGGTCTTTCCAGCTGTTGGAAGTGTCTTGTGAGGTACATCCCAAATAGGGCATTGTACTCTATGATGGGTCTAATGAGTGACGAGTAGAGGGGCACTATAACCTCTTTATTTCGAGATGTGAACCCTTTAGTAATTAGATGGGCCACATAGAAGGAGTTCTTAACTACTTTGGCAATATGATTGTCAAAGGAGAGATTACTATCTACCTAGGTCCCCAGATCTCTTATTACCTCTTCTGTATTAAGGGGTCTGCCACCTATGTGGTAATTCATGGGTGTTTTGTTTTTCCCAAACGGGATGACTATGCATTTTTTGGCATTTAGCTTGAGGCCATGACTTTGACACCAGGTGTCCATCTCAGTAAGGCCCTTTTGGAGGATGTCCGTGTGAGCCGGAGAGTCAATTATGGCTCCCAGTTTGCAGTCATCGGCGAACTTGGTTAGCCATAGTCCTCCTGTGTTTGCCTGTACTTCTGAGAAGTATATGCCGAACAGAAGGGGTCCCAGGACCGAGCCTTGTGGGACACCACTTGTAACTGGTTTAGAGTCAGACCTGGAGCTCGCTATTCTTACCGTGTGAGTTCTGTCAGTAAGCCAGTTGGCAACCCATCTTGTGACGTAGGTGTTTATGTTCAGGCTGGTGAATTTTTCTGTAATACCCGAGTGGGGAATGATGTTGAAAGCCTTGGTGAGGTCAAGGTAGGCTGTGTGAACCACCTTTCCCTTGTCTATAGCCTTGGTGAATGTCTCGAAGAAGTCATCCAGGTTTAGTAGGCATGATCTGCCCTTAACAAAGCCAAACTGGGTTGGTTCAAGTGTTTGGAGGTTCCCAATGTCTTTGTTAATGAGGTCCATGATGATGCGCTCCATAGCCTTGCAGACCCGGCTAGTCAGGCTTATGGGGCGATAGTTACCAGGGTCAGTTGTGGCCCCTCCTTTGTGGAGAGGAATAACCATTGCTGTGCGCCATTCTATGGGCACGTAGCCTGTGGAGAGGCTGAGGTTGACCAGCTTGTTTAGGTGGGGGGTTAGTTTGTTCTGTAGTTCATGTAGGATGCAACCTGGGACACCATCTGATACCACTGATGCTGTGTTTTTGGCTTTTGAAAGGGCGGTTTTCAACTGTGCGTCTGTTATTTTTGGGACACTACACTTTTCCGGTATTGTTGTGGGCCCTTTTGGAGGTGAGAGATTGGTGAAGTTTGCACTGAATCTATCTGCCAGAATGTTGGCAATATCAGTAGGTTCAGTACATTTTGTGCTATTTTGCACTCATTCAGTGCATATCTGTGAGTTGCCACTTAGATTCTTAACATAGCTAAAGAAGGCTTTGTGGTTATCTTTTGAATCCTTGGCTATTTTTCTTTCGAAGTTAGCTTTGGATGATTTTATGAGGGACCTTAGTTTCTTACTGATACTGATCAGGGATGTCTTTTCTTCTTGGGATTTGCTTTTTTTCTGAACTAGTTTCCTCCTTCTATTGTATAGCCTGTTTATGGCAGGGGACCATCAGACTAGTTTCCTTCTCTTAGAGGAGTGAATATTGGTTTTGCTAGGGATGGCACAATCCATGCATCTTTGTAGGTGCTCATAGAGTGCATTTGTAAAGGTTTCTGTAACTTGGGCAGCGTTATCCTTTAGCATGGGGGTTGTGAAACTTACCACCTCTGTCTTAAGTAAGGTGAAGTTTGCTTTAGAAAGTTTTTTACTGTGGTTTCCTTAGTTGGGGTGGTGGTGGGGTGTGGACATCCAGAGTGATTAGTTTATGGCCTGATCTAACCAGTGACAAGTTGACCTCTGGTGTGGAACACCTGTCGCCCATGTTGGTGATGACCAGGTCCAATATGTTTTCACCTCTGGTAGGGGAGTTTACCAGCTGATCCAGGGCATTTGAGTTGATGAATTCCAGGAAGCGTTGGGCCTGGGAGTTTGTACTCAAGTATTCTTCCCAGTGAATGGTAGGGTAATTGAAATCACCCAATATCAGGGTGTTCGGTATTACCTTCATGTTTTCCAGTGTCTCCAGAAAGGTAGAGTGGTGGCCCTGGTCATGGAGGGTGATCTGTAGCAGGCCACAATTTACATTACAGATTTGCCCGATGTTAGTTGCACATGGATGATCTCAGAGGTATCATGCTGCACCACTAACCTGGAAGTGTAGGTATCCTTGATGAATATGGATACACCCCCTCCTTTTGTCTTTCGGTGCGTGTTCTGTGGCTGAAGCGTGTGGTATGAGTTGTAGCCCGGTAGTGCTGGGGTGCTCTCTGGAGCCTTGAACCAGGTTTCAGTTATTGCACAGTTGTCGATGTTCTCCATACTGAGGAGTGCTTCGAGCACATGCATTTTGAGATTTAAACTCCTGGCATTGAGTAGTATAACCCTCAGTTTTTTGTTAATTGTGCTGTTTATGGAGGTGGGTTTGACTTTTGAGCCTTGCCTTAAAAAGGCACTATGGGGGCAGCAAGAACCTTGGCCAGTATTTGAAAGCCTAGGGGTGACAGGTGCAAGCCGTTTCTTGTGAAGCAATGCGGCTTGTTGAGCATGTTGTCCCAGGCTGACAGTCACTGGATATCCTCTGAATGACACCAGAAGCTTAGCCAATTGTTGAAATTGATCATTTTTTCTTTATACTGAGGTATCAATCTTTGTGAGGGCAGGATGCTACTCAGGGTCAGGGTCATACCAGCCTGGGCTACATGACCAGAGAGCTCTTCCATGTCTCTTTTCATGTAGTCCAGGGAGGTACATATCAGGTCATTCACACCAACATGAACAATGACAGAGTCATATTTGTATTTGTTCTTGAGTGACCTGAGTGCTTGTGTTATGTGGCGAATTCTGGCTCCCAACAGGCAGCTAACAGTAACCTTCTGCTTGTCCAGCCTAATGAGTGGGACATCAGTGTGCCTGACTATAGAGTCAACTATTAATAGTGTGTTAGTTAGGTACGTTATTTTGCCTTAAGGGCTGTGATTGTGCAGCACACTTATTTTGTGTTTTATGTGTTGTCTGGTTGGTGACAGGAGGTGCAGGTTGTTTGGGTGTCTGCTCTGAAGGTGTCTGATGCTTTTGCAGGTTTTTATTTAGAGCCTCTAAGTATGATTTTGTATATTAATGTGTATTTTTTGCCAGTGCTGTTTTAGTAGGTTTGTGTGAGGCTGGAGGTGTGGTGCAAGTGTTAACCTTCTCCTCTTGACTGTCTGTTCCAGTCTTGGGTGGAGACAGCTTAGCTTCCAGTTTGGCTGTATAACTGCATCTCTCACATATGTTAGTGTTTTGTGGTAAGCGGAGAGGGAAGTCTGTGTACATGATCCAGTTGTAACATTGCCTCAGGATATCCAGATTCACCAGCTGGACTGGAGAGTACACCTGAAATTGCCCTTTGGTCATGCCTGAAAAGTAGGGTGAGCTGCTTAGTCGCTTGGTTGGTGAGGGATGAATAAAGAGCCTTGCCCTACTGGGCAATCAGTGTCAGGGTATATTAGTGCTTGCTATTAGGTCTGAGCAAGTACTGGGCTGTAGGATGCTTTTGAGTGCTTAGGTTGAGAGTTAGACTAGTTGCAAGGGAAAAACTGAAGAGGAGACTTAGTGGAGCTGGGAATAATTTAACCGTAGCTAACCAGCGCTGCCTGGCGCACAAAACAGTGCAAACACAGTTTTTATAGTAGGAAATGAAAGGGAGGATAGAAATTAGCCCAAAATGGCCAATAAACTACTAACTTCTGGGCTGGAACCACTCCTTCAGGGAAAGCTAGGTTGCTCAAAGCTCCCCTCTCTCACAGGTGAACAGATAAGCTTCCTTCTATCCAAGTAAGGTATGGTCAACTCAGAAACTAGTATCACAGCCCTGAATTCAGCACTAGCCTAAAAACTGGGCTATACTAGCTTAGAAAGGTGGGAAACAAGAATTTTGTTTGTTTTTTTTTTTTAAAAGATAAGGCAAAAACAGTAAAAAATACACTTAAAACAGCTTTAAATGACTACAAATGATCAGAAAAGGCTATCACACTTTAGTGTGTAGCCTACAACAGTTAAACAAATTATTTAAACAAAAAAAAAAACTTTTTAAAAGTGCAGGCAGTCAAATAAGTACAATATGTGAAACAAACAAACTTTTAAATCACAATAAATGCTGGAAAATCTGCGTTTAGGCAGAAAACAGTTAAGTACAGCAATAAAGTACAGAAAACTGATACTTAATCACTCCAAAGTCTCTCTTTTATTTCTTAGAATCATTTGTCCTGTCTGAGGCCTTGTATATGGCTCTCTACTGAAATGTTGGCACTCATGTCAAGAGCTGACATACTGAATAAAAACGTTGAAAACTCATAAGAAGACTGATTGTCAAAGATGGCTCTACTCCCGTAAACTTCTTTTCTGCAGGGGGTCAAGCCCCCACCCCCACCCTCTGAATATATAACAACTCTGAGATCACCATACCTCAGAGAAAAGGGAATATTCTGGAAAATGGCCATCTCAGACTTAATATATGTAGGTCTGTTGTTTTTAGCCATTCAGCCTTCATGTGTTTAAAGCCACTCTAGTGCAACCTGACATTTCAAATGGTTACCCTTATTTACACTTTCACTTAGATAGCTATCTATTACCAAAAGTAAAATGTCTACATTGCTAACATTAAGTAAAAATAATACTTCATTTGCAAATATTTGCCCAAAGTCAAACCTTGCTGTATATCAGATAATGATTTTCCTAGTTCTGAATAGCATTAGTTTGTAATGTTCAGATACAGTGATTCTGCTTCACCTTGCTGTTTCACATTGACTTGAATATAAAGTGTATTATTCTAACTATAATATAGTATGATGCTTGAACTATCAAGAATAAGAAGGTATGCCACCCGTTCCATGCTCTCATACATTCATTAGATACTGGTTACGCAGCCAAGGAGATGAAAATAATTGTACAAGCTTTAACATATTAGATTATGTTTGCTATCCATGCCATTGAATGCACTGCCTTTTTACGGCATTTGGCAGTCTAATCTTGCCCTTTTAAGACACCATGATTTCCTTCAGTGAAATGGAAGATGCACACAAGTTAAGGGTCAGTGATCACACAGCACTGCTTCTTGCAGTTCTTCTTTATGTTTCCAAAATGTTAGATTTGAAAAGAATCAACTTCTTGTTTCACAGGACTAGGGAAACAGCTATCAGTATAATTTGTTGTTACTTTGCTGCAATACTAACATTAAGAGTATGTGTCAGAGGCATGCTGATACAGATTTCACTGCAGTAGAGCAACATAACATGGAGGATTATGACCGGGGTGCCAGTAGAGACCAAGTTGCTAGAGATCCAAGAATTTCCCCTGATCGTGAATCTTAAGACGTGAATTTTTTCAATGTGCTTCTCAAATAGATTAACAGTTATGCTTAGCAATCCAATCATAATTGTTTATAACACATAAGTAGAGCTATACCAATATACTACAGATGGAGCAAAATGTGTCTAATATCTTTAAAAGCACCAGCTCCATGGTCACACAACAGTGTGGACAAGTGCAAAGTAAAGAGATTACTGAAGATGGCTTTTGGCAATATACCTTCAAAATGCTGAATTTCAAATAACTTTTAAACTCTTCTCGCACTTCTTCTTAGTGCTGCTACACAAATGGAGCCTAGAACCAAAGTACACATCTAATCCACCAACAGCATTAAAAGCTGACACTTTGCTGTGCCACTTTTGCTGCTTGTGTTGAATTATAAAATGGGTTACAGCTTTCAAATCTATCAGAAGGTTTCTGATGCATTTCTGTAGTGTTTGCAGTTTGTGTTGCAGCTTTGTTCTCACTGTTAACAAGGTTCTCAAGTCCTTCTTACAGCTATATTCTCAAACATGAACCTCAACATATCAAGGCTGTTTTGTCCTCAATTTTGGAGCAAAATATGTGCTCTCAAGGTAACTACAATATAATTATTAAAGCTAAATAAATTTGTTTCAGGTACAAAAGTTTGTCCTTAGTTAGCAGTGTTCTGGCCTATGATATCTGGCAGTTGCATCAGAAATTATGATTTTAAGCAGTAGTTCCTGCATTACATGGTTTGAGTCTCTCAGTCCTTATTTGCCTCCTATATGACATTGAACAAATCACTTTACCAGACATTGTTCTTGTGTGTCTATTAGGCCTACCTGGTTGACAAATAGGACAATTAGTATTATTAATGTTGTTTACTATTACTACAAACAACCAAAACAAACTTGAAGTCTTAATGCTTGCCAGTAGCTACATGCAAAATCATTTATACTTCTTAAAAGCTAAGACATGCTCACTTAAAAAAAATAATATCTTAACAATGTCCCACTGCTTTTTCACTAAACGCTATGATAAATGTATACGAGTATGAATTTTTCAGTGTTTTATCAGAATTTGTGGTGAATTCAGCACAAAGCAGTATGGCTGTCATCATGCATGCTATAAACAGAGTAAATGAAAACTAATTTTTTTCCCCTTAGTTGACTGGGTTACTCTTTCTCCAAAGCAGACATGAAGTGCATTTATTCTACAAGGAAAAGTCTGTCCAGGGCATCAAGGAACTTCCCCTAATCTTTCCCACAGGTTAGGTTCTTTTACATCCACCAGAGCTACCACCAACTCAAGCAGATGGGCTCTCAGTTTTAATGTATCATCCAAAAGTAAACAAACTCAGGAATGTAGCACACCCAAATGCTGCACTGTAGTGCCATCAATCCAATCACCTAGAGGGGGAATAGAATCTATAAGCTTCAAGTTGTCTAGTACCACAGGCAAGTGTGCTACCTGTTACACCACTCAGAGTGCTAATTTACTGTACTCCACATCTGTTGACAATCAGAATCACCACAGCTACTGCTGTGCATACATGCCTTCATCTTTCTAGAGAAAAAACACATTCAAGGCTGTTACGTGAGCAGCAATCAAGGAATGCTTATCCTTGAGCCTACCATTTCCTGAATATGCTCAAAAGACACTAAGGGATAAGCATATCATTTTTGCAGTGCAAGGGCTTTGCCATCCACTTCCACAAGTGTGATGTTACTCCCAAAGCACCCCACACACACTTTGTAGGTGGATTCCTCCATGTCATTTCCCATTTCCATGCGTTATCATGAAAGAAGCAGATATAGGATAGTCCTGGGTTCAAGACTTGCAAACTTATGTGTCTGACTTTTCCCAGTGGAGCTTTATCTCATTAATGATCTCCCTTCCCCGGCTAACTCATCCAACACTCAGACTTCTAGTAGGACACATAATTACTAATCTCACCTCATCTCATTTAAATGACATTATTTGACAAAAGAGGGAAGTATGAAGTATATATGCATGATTCTGAACCATTTCTAAATGTTGCTGTGCACTGCCCACAGATATATGACCTATGATATCCATCTATGGATGCTCTTGTGGCAAACAAAATCTACTCTGTTCCTCACAAATAAAAATTCAACCCATGAGGGCTTAATACCCCAACTCCTTTGGTTGCCCAACCAGTACTTTTACCATGTTAAAGTACAGGCTTAGAATAATAGTTGCAAATGTGAGGACAAGTCCTATATTAGCTGTTTGCATAATTTGAACATACAAGTGGCAGTATATATGTTATTATGGCACTGTTGTGTTCACTGAGGTAGGTCTATAGTGTGTTTAGCTCTCCTTGTGTGACACAAATTTGTAGCAGCTGACCTATCAGTTTCAGTATCAATCATGATATGTTAGCTGATACTAAGCCTGAAGAGTCTTCTAGCTTCTGCCTCACTTCTCCATCTCAATTTCTGTTCACTTTGAACTAAAAACATAGCTAACAGTAAATCTCCCAACATACATGTGAATATATTCATATGTACTGCCATTAACAGTAACTCTCCCAACGTGCATGTGAATATATTCATATGTACTGCCATTAACAGTAACTCTCCCAGCATGCATGTGAACATATTCATATGTACTGCCATTAACAGTAATTCTCCCAGCATGCATGTGAATATATTCATATGTACTGCCATTAACAGTAACTCTCCCAGCATGCATGTGAACATATTCATATGTACTGCCATTAACAGTAAATCTCCCAACATACATGTGAATATATTCATATGTACTGCCATTAACAGTAACTCTCCCAACATACATGTGAATATATTCATATGTACTGCCATTAACAGTAACTCTCCCAACATGCATGTGAATATATTCATATGTACTGCCATTAACAGTAACTCTCCCAGCATGCATGTGAACATATTCATATGTACTGCCATTAACAGTAATTCTCCCAGCATGCATGTGAATATATTCATATGTACTGCCATTAACAGTAACTCTCCCAGCATGCATGTGAATATATTCATATGTACTGCCATTAACAGTAACTCTCCCAACATACATGTGAATATATTCATATGTACTACCATTATCAGTAACTCTCCCAGCATGCATGTGAATATATTCATATGTACTGCCCTTTGAAGTTCTCCCTTCTACTCATACTTTACAGATTCTTCTTTTGATCATGTGCAAACATGACAGACTAGAAATTAAACCAGCCCTTCTTGTGGAGCAGCCATTCTCTAACTACCTTTATCCCATTACATAACAAACTGCACTTTTTTGAGTTTTTTAAGTCACGAAGGAAAGTATACACTCTGCCACACATACATTATTAGTCGCACATGGCTGGGTGACATGCAGAGTATACCACTGTGTAAGTGACCTTTATCTGAATCCTCCTTATGTATCAGCACTATGCTGTTTATTTTAGTTACAAAAAGTGTACCAGCTGTCATGCTCAGTGTGTTAGTGTGTGTTGTCAATATCACAACATATGCACTACATCTACCTTATGTAATAGAGCTTATGCAGGCTCAAAAGGGACAATATCACTATCAAAATGGCATCCTTGGGATGCCATAACAGCAGTGAAAATGCCATGATGAGATGTCACATTTTACTGTGAACAGAAATATGTCTGTTTCCATTTGGCATTCCTCTACATTATGTGGGTATTACTTCTGTTTATTACAGAAGAAAGCCATCTAAGCCACAGATAATTTGTTTACCATGCATGGTAGTACAATAAACAGAAATTAAACAAATGCATGCAAAAAGGAAATAAACACACACAACCTAACTAGTTAAAGTGAAGAATCCTTCTATATTGCCTTTAAGATCTGGCAATGTGTTTAAGACAGCTTCTGTGCATCCTAATAAGTAAGTTAATTAAAGAATGGTACATCTGTAGGTCTTTCAGCTTGAGAAATGGAATATCAGTTTAGCTTAATTAATGCAGTGACAGTGATGTACTACTGCAAATGAAAAAAAATCAAACATCTGAATTTGAGACTATGGTATTTCTGTTGGGAAATGTGGCTTAAAATACAGTGTTTCTAAAACTATGGGCGATGGACTTGTCTGCCAAGGAGATGCACTGAGATGTCAGGCCACAATTTCCTGTGGGAAAGTATAATTCTGGCAAGTCTACTAGCCTGGCATATATTCAACAGATGTGAAGTACAGACTGTGCCACAGTTCACGCATACCTCCCCTGTGAAGCATGGTAGTCTTGTCACAGCAGCAATTGCAGTCCTGTCAGACAGTGCTCCGCAACTCAGACTACATATAATATTAAAATATTGTCTGAGCTAATACTGGATGCTTATAGACTGTCCCCAAAGGGACTCATTCAGCAAAGATGTTGACATGCTCAGAACTAGAATAAATAGACAGGAAATATACACACATCGAAAACAATGTCATTTTCTACACTTGTTTTTCCTTCTTTATATGCATTTGTTTTATTTTTAGCTATAGCATAACAAAAAACTGGAAATTCACTCAGTATTGTGCTAAAACATTTCAGGCTACATTGTAGATCTCAGTATTTTTAATATAATAATATATTATTTAATTATTATATTATTTTAATACATTTTTGAAAGCATCTTATTGCTAACGATATCTATAATACAGAAAAAACTGTTTCAGTTGCATTTTGTTATGGCCCACAGCTTATTAATTTATAAGTGTATCTGAAATTGTATTTCATCTGGCTTTTACTAATAGTGCCCCAGTCCCTGTGAGTCACCACATTTGTTTAGAATGTTTTAAAAATGGCTCTGGCAGTTCATTAAACATCTGAATCAACGTCATTTGCTGACTGCTTGCATCAGTTAAGGATGGCAAACAGGACGTGCAGTTCATTTGATGTCAAACACCTTCTGCTACTGCCATCATCGGTGACAGACATTAAGGCAATTCAGCAAAGAAGTTCTTCATCATGTACACGAATGGCAGACGTGAAAGTCACCTAATCATTCAGCACAATGTAAACATTGGAAGCAGTCACTCTAAGCAAGACAACACCTCTTTTTCTCAATGGTTTGATTAAATACATTGCCTTATATTCAAGGAGAAAATTTTCCATGTTTGTTCTGATAGAAAGACTACTGAATAACGGTGAAGAGCATATTACAGCAAATGCAGTGCAGACATATACCTGTGTGAAGAGTTATTGCAAAAGTCATTAAATGATTAAAGAAAAAAAATTAGGACCTGATTTGCATCAGTGCCTTAACTCTGCATAGTCAATTGTCCTAAACAAGTCGCAGACAGCAAGCACGTTTGTCCAAATACTGTTGCTTTTATAATACATTTGTACAACTCCAAAACACCTTCATTACTATACTGCATGTCTCACAATGTTAGCACCAGAGATGCTGTAGGAAGCATGATCACTTTTTCACAGATGGAAGAAAAACTAATAAACTCGATCAAAGTTAATGTAACCTTAATATATTAATTTGTTAGCTGGGAAGTGGATTAGTTATCATGGACCCCTTTCAGCCACAGTCTGGGCCAAAAGGACAATAATAAGTGTAATATATACAGACAATTAAGACTAGATACCATACATTTGTGAGATTGCAGGACACTGGCATCGTCAGAAAAAAAAAACAGAAGTAGATACTGGGAGAGCATGCATACTCAGTCACTGAAGAGTCTGATTTCCAAAAGGTGTTTCCTAAAAATTCTGTATACTTCAGGACCTATGGCGATAGCAGAGTATCCATAAAAAACATGGCATCAAAGAATTATTACAAAAAAAGCATCCAGAATCTGTCTGATAACAACACTCTAAAATATTGCACATTGAGACCCTTTCCTGTAAGATGCAAATCCAAATAAAAATCAGAAATAACATCCTAAAAGTGCTGACTAGCTTCATTTGGCACAGGTATGCATTATGAAAAGTAAGTTGATGTTAATTTTTTGGGCCTAGTACTGGGCCTCAGTCCTTTAGGACTTGAGCCTTTAACAAGCTCTGCTTTTCGAATTTTCATGCTGCCCTTTCAATGTTTCTCATTCACGTTTATATGAATGATTCACTCACATAACAAAGTTCCATCATCTCCTTTAAAGTAAGCACAACTGGCGCCTGCCCTGCCCCTGTGTCAAATTCAAGCATTCTTACACTGTAATTCACCATTTAGTGGATGAGTTACAATACAGGCAAACAACATTTTCATCTGTCCACCAGTTGGCATGCTTGTGAGGAGACAGAGCTGAGAAGGAGATCTCTGTGTAGGCCTGCCTTAACCTTGAAATTCACCAATAGTAGTTCAACTGCATGGATTTACTTTGCTGAATGTTGTGTCTTAGTTCCTTGGTTTTCTCAATGACTGTTACTAAAAATATCCTGGATATGGGAAGTAGTCAAATAACTAAACTGAGTCACTGAAGCAGTGTATATATTTTACATACTGAAAAAGAATGCTCAAATAAAAGTCACTTTTAGTACATGCACATTGCTGTATGGGTGCTGCATTTACTAGGTAATGTTCAAAGCTACTAAACTGAGTCACTATTGCAGCATGCATTTTACTACCTACAATAGACTCCCTCTTATCTGGTCTTGCTGGGACTGGACCTTAGGCTGGATAAATGAATGGCTGGTTAATCAGAAAATGCATACAAAATAATAGCATTTATAGGTTAGAAATCAGCCAGAATAACAGGATTTGTGTTAGTATGCATTTTTCTAATGAATATAAAGTCTAAAACTCAAATGTCTGTCACTAGTTATCCCAGAGAAGGCGGAAGTGTTGTTCTTCTCTGTTGTTTATTGCTAGGGCTACGGCAAAAATTTGATGGCTGGTTAAAGAAAGGACAGATAAAAGGGAGTCTACTGTACCAGAATTCTTGTTAGTCTAGTCAACAAATAAACATGGGTTACTGATTTTGCATTATAGCTAACATATACTTGAAAATTTAATTTACAGAAGACCAAGGTAAAGGAAATAGAATAATACAAGCTGACATATACATAAAACAAAGTGCAATCATGCAAATAATATCTAAACATGTAGCTCTATGTTCATATTCAATATACATGTACAAATACTCTACGTTATGAGGCTGAGAAAATTTCTTAAAAGCATTTTATTATATATAGTATGAGGTAGGAAGTTATCTAACCATTTTTGTGGTAGCATTTGGAGGTATATTGTGTAAAAAATGCTCATTAAGTGCGTTATTGATGCTTGTAATATTTTCTTTGTTTTTGATCTCAATAAGCAGGCGGTTACAGGCAGCAGGTCCCAGTCTAGAGAAGACTCTTTTGTAAGTCAGTTTTAAATGGAAGGCATATCACAGAGAAATTTATTGTTGTTCTGTTTACTTGTAAGCAGAGAAGTGTTATCCTGAAGATATAGTTTCAGTATTACAGGGGGACAGTAACCTTGCTTTAGAACCTTTACAAGTTAGAATACTTAGAAACAAATTGGCCTTATGGGGCAATAAAAGCCATTTGGAATTTTTTTAGTAAATTTCTACGGTGCATCTGCTGGTCTGTCAATGGAATGAATACAGATTTCATTCTCAGCAGTCTGTATTCTGTATGCTTTCTGGGCTGAGTGCATAATGAGAAAGGAACACCATATTCCAGTTTGAGTATTAAAATATTTTTTGGCAATAGCTTTGCAAGCAGTGGATAAGAGGAGATGACAGAGCTTGTAACATACTTTTAATTGAGCAAGTACACCATTAGTTACAAAATCTGTATGTGTGGTAAAGGAGACAGAAGGGTCAAATACAAGGCCTGGTTAATTCTGTCCAGTGACATTAAATATATTGTTCCCATTAAGATCTAGTAAGATAATATGAGGAATAGTTGTGGAAGTACAGTGGGAATCAACACTATCCTCTGCTTTTTAGAATATAATCCTTAAAAGCACTTGAGAACTTAATAAATTCTGATAATTTACACTGTGTTTAATTTGCTTTCTATTTAGAGCCACATGCAGGTTGTGTACTGTGTCTCCTGCTTAACTGTGGGTCACTCATTTATGAGAACTTCTCTTCCTGAGGTAGCTAGATTTCCTGTACTGAGAAAGGTAATTCTGCAATTGTTTTTACAAAGGAACTGTCCTCTCTTCATCTGATTATGAATTTTTGGCACTGTGCCAATAGACATGATTTCTTCCATATAGATAATGAGAAATCCTTTAATATCTGTAGCTATCTGGGGACAAGTGTTTCCCCTGAGCCTTTTTATTTTCTCAGGAGAAAAGCTTATCCTTGACTGAGCTGTTCTTACATCTACTTCTTTTAACGTCTTTGCCCAGTTTACATTTTCAGATTCCATCAACAGGTATGTCTCCTCTCTGTCAGGGAAGGATGCTCCAGAGACACTGATTGGATGGCCTTCTGATATCTACATGAGCCTAGCACTACTACTGAGTAATGATCACACAGGAAGTTTGGCATCACTTCAACCTGAGACATCCTTCTTGTCTGTTGTTGTATATCAGGTCTAATAAAATATCATTGTCTTTGATAGGGCTGGGCTGAATGGGGTACCTAAATATATGGGTGAGTTTTTTTTAAAGCACTAGTATGCTTCCTAGTTCATGGTGATTATATTCACTATTGTTTTAATTCAGTTCACGCCAAATAGCAAAAGTATATACATGATATTCATGATAAATGTTAGAAATTACAAAATAGCACCTTCCAACTGTCTAAACAGTTGTGTGATGAGTATGAAATATAAAAGTCTCCAATAAATGTCTTGGTATGCCTGCCTATGAATATCTGGAATATTGAACACTTGGGACTGTCACTTCCAACCATTCTGTGCTTTCTTTTACAACCTTTTTTTACAACCTACAGTTGGGAGGGTGGCCTAATGGTTAAGGTGTTTGCTTTACAAGCACAAGGTACAGAGTTTGAATCTCACAGGGGATAATTGGCTAGGCTTGCAAGGGCAGTTAGCCTAGTACTAAACTATTAACCTTAGGTTGATATTTGATCTTCATGAATAACAGACAACTGCTAAAAATCCTTTGTTGTGGTAATTTATCTACAAACACGTTATAATGATGTGTAATGAAAAGAAAGAGGCAGATCTCATGCTGTAATTATATTTCAGTGATTGCTAAAGTATTTAGATCTTTTAATGTCCAATTCCTGTTTATTATTGATAATGTCTGTGCTAGGAAGTGCAGTTCTGAGGCCATGTGAATAAGATTCATAAACTGAATGGTCACTTTGGTACAGCAGTGCTGCTAGTTTATTTATAATGTTTTTCTCAAGGTCCAGTTCAGCTACCTAGCCATTTATTGTAACAGAAACATGAACCACATGCTGGTAACAATTTCTTCCTATATGGCCTAAGATAATCAGAGGGATTACCCTCACAGATTGTTTTGTATTCAATTTAGTGAAGACAGTAAATAAAACAGCATCATAGTAAATGGACGATATTTAACCTTAACCATTGCAGTTATTTTGCTAATAACATGAAATTTAGCTATGAACATTGGCTTAGATCACCTTTAATCCAAAATAATTTATACTTTTAAGCTCAAGGTTCTGTATCAATATATTATGGAAGTCAAAGTTTTAGAAGTAAATGAATATAAATTAAAGTGGCAGATTTCCTTTGGTTCTGAATATATAGACTATAACAATAAATATAAATATAATAAAATATGTATAAAACCAGGCAACAAGTTGCTTGCAGTAAAAGGTAAACGCTCCTAATTCAGACGACAGTGTATCATAAATAAATTAACCACAAAAAGGAGCGAAATGGCTTTGCAGTAAAAAATCCAGTTCCCAATGTAAAATAACAAGAACAAAAACAGCAAACCTCTATTTCCAAAGTAAAACAGCTTATTCAGCTCATAAAAGTAGTATGCTGCAAAGTAAAGCAAGTGTAGCTGGTTCTTCAACCCAAAAGAATCGCACAAAGTATAATCCAAGCGAGAACTTTAATAGCTAGCTAGAGTTAAGCGCTTTGCCAAATGGCTTTTCAAAACTTCAACAACTGCCATTAAAAACAAAGCATTTAAATATACAATGGAAGAAGTTCATTGGTGCACATGACATAGTTAATTGACTTAAACTCTAGTTCATTTACATATATACAGAAATCCTTCTGATATACTTCTAAAATACATTTAAAAAAGCTAAGATAGTTTATTCATCATAATACAGAAGGACATAGTATAAATACACATCTATGACCTAAAACAAATATAAAATAAGATAGTGAAATGTTATAAAAAGTTATAAAACATCCATAGTGTAGCATGAAGAGGAAAAAAGGGGTAAAATACGATTGATTCAAGTGTAACTATATAAAAATGCTCCATAAAAGTCTATATAAGTCTATATGTGCAACAGGGTTCAGATATATGATAGTACATGAATTAAAAAGAAGTGCAGGTAGGTATGTGTATAAAAAGGGGGGGGGGAAGGCAACTAAGTGTGTAATCTAAAAACATTTTGCTTACACAGTAAAAGGTAAAACCTGAACTCCATCAATGACACCAGGGAAGATGTCTGCCCTACTTAGTTATTTCTCCCTTCCCATACACACGCTTACCTGTATCACCGTTGTCTACTGAGGTGGATTGTCCCCCCTCTCTGAGCAGACATCTTCCCTGGTGTCATTGATGGAGTTCAGGTTTTACCTTTTACTGTGTAAGCAAAATGTTTTTAGATTACACACTTAGTTGCCTCCCCCCCCCCTTTTTATACACATACCTACCTGCACTTCTTTTTAATTCATGTACTATCATATATCTGAACCCTGTTGCACATATAGACTTATATAGACTTTTATGGAGCATTTTTATATAGTTACACTTGAATCAATCGTATTTTACCCCTTTTTCCTCTTCATGCTACACTATGGATGTTTTATAACTTTTATAACATTTCACTATCTTATTTTATATTTGTTTTAGGTCATAGATGTGTATTTATACTATGTCCTTCTGTATTATGATGAATAAACTATCTTAGCTTTTTTAAATGTATTTTAGAAGTATATCAGAAGGATTTCTGTATATATGTAAATGAACTAGAGTTTAAGTCAATTAACTATGTCATGTGCACCAATGAACTTCTTCCATTGTATATTTAAATGCTTTGTTTTTAATGGCAGTTGTTGAAGTTTTGAAAAAGCCATTTGGTGAAAGTGCTTAACTCTAGCTAGCTATTAAAGTTCTCGTTTGGATTATACTTTTGTGCGATTCTTTTTGGGTTGAAGAACCAGCTACACTTGCTTTACTTTGCAGCATACTACTTTTATGAGCTGAATAAGCTGTTTTACTTTGGAAATAGAGGTTTGCTGTTTTTGTTCTTGTTATTTTACATTGGGAACTGGATTTTTTTACTGCAAAGCCATTTCGCTCCTTTTTGTGGTTAATTTATTTATGATACACTGTCTGAATTAGGAGCGTTTACCTTTTACTGCAAGCAACTTGTTGCCTGGTTTTATTCTATTCCTGTTTAACGCCTGCAGTAAGGAATGGCTAGCAGTCCATCGGAGGTGAATGTGGAACTACCCTATAGACCAGAGGAACTGGATCGCGCTAATCGGAAGTTAACACGTTTCAGGAGTTGTTTAACAGCTACAGAGAACATTTTATTACTTGTTGAACCAGAAATTGGAACTGGTAATATCTCTGACATCGCAGAGATAGGAAGGGAACTTGATAAGATGGAATTTGACTTTATTAAATTAAAGAGGCTCCAGTTGCAACGGCAACATTTTGAGGCATGTCTTGAGAGACGCGTGATACCTCGAGGTCTACGCGTTCTCAAGATGCCAACCTCAGGTAACAACTTTCCTGAGCTGTTGCTTAAATGGCAACAGCTCACTTTAGAACTCAGTTTTAATTATATGAGACTCCTTAATGAGTTTCATTTTCATGAAGAGGAACTTTTAAGGAAAAGTGTAAATGAAAAATATGAGTGTTTTGTTAATAAATTTCAGAGTCCACAGGCACAATATGGTATGGAGAAACTACTAGACAATGTTCAATTATTTAAGAAGAGAACTCTTGAAATAAAAAAGAATAAACTTTTGAGGGACATACAGGATTTCCAAAATGGGAATGTCTTTACTTGGCCACGTTACAGCAAAGAACAGGGTAATGGACATG
Source organism: Protopterus annectens (assembly GCF_019279795.1). Taxonomy (NCBI): domain Eukaryota; kingdom Metazoa; phylum Chordata; order Ceratodontiformes; family Protopteridae; genus Protopterus; species Protopterus annectens. Next base: position 388,187,737 of record NC_056727.1, on the reverse strand, counting down.
TATTTAGAAATGTAACTGAAACAAGTAATGACAATAATGTTAATGTAACAAAAGCTGCACGCATTTGTTCTGAAGTGAATAATACATGTATTACTAAGGATGTTATCCCACCATTACTTAATGAAGTAACAATGGTTAACCATGTCGATGTTACTACCAATGCTATAACGAATGAAAATACATCAGATGTGGTACATATTGTATACTCAGAGGATGTTGCAAGTCCCATTACAGATAAAGGGAAAGTGGCTAACATACTCTCAGATAAAAGTAATGAACCAGTAGTTAGGAAGAAGAATATGAAGGAACTGAATGATATTTTCCCAAGAACTGGTAATAGTAGATCTCCCATATGTACCCCTTTCCCCATAGCCAACAAATCCTTCCCAGGGAAACAGAGATCCCAAAGCAGAGGGAGGAACAAACGGAAAGGGTCAGGAGGGGAACATCCAGGACCAAGTTTGAAGAAAATGTGGGAGAAAACAGGGGGACCCTAGTGGTCAACCTGTCTAACAGGCCTTTAAGTACCTTTGAAGAGGAAGTTTTAAACAAGGGCCTAAGTTTTATCCCTACACGAGATAGTGAATTAACAGACTCTATTTTAGATGTAAAGATGTTTATTAGGAATATCCAACTGAAATTGAATTTTAGAGATCAAGACCAAGTAGAGGAGAAAAGAGATTTGGAGAGGTTTAGACCTAATAGTTTATATATTCCAAATATACATCCAGTTATAGAGACGTTCTCCAGAATGGTAGAGAATGATATATATAAGTACTATGATAACAGAAGTAAAAATACTACTAAGAAACGTAATTACAATCTTACCTATTTACAAAAACAAGCCTTAGACAATCTCAGAAATGACCTCTCAATAGTTATAAGACCAGCTGATAAGGGAGGCCCCATAGTGATTTTAGACTCCACTAGATACATCAGTATGATGGATTCTATGTTAAGTGATGGAACATTCTATGGTAATATAAGCCTTTTAGAGGTTGGTACGAAAGTCTTCCAAGTCTATGACACTCTAGATGACCTTCATCGTAGTCATATTATTTCGGATACCCTATTTGAATATCTTAGAGTTAGGAATCCCTTGATACCAGTAATACAAGGCTTACCGAAGATTCACAAGTCATTGACTTCCCCTCCCCTGAGACCTATTGTAGCAGGGCAAGGATGGCTAACTGAGCCTTTTTCCATTCTACTAGAATATTTTCTTAGACCTTTAGTTGATAGTAATAAATTTATCCTTAAAGATAGCAAACAGTTTTTGCTTGACTTATATGAGTTTACTGCTACACTGAAAGATAGGGAACCAGTTTTACTGGTTACACTTGACGTTACTAGTCTCTTCACTATGATTCCTAACCAAGAAGGTATGTTAATGTTTCAAAGATATATTCGTAGTAAATCTAATTTTGAAGAAGGGACAGTGGACCTACTTTCTTTATTTTTAGAGATTGTTCTTGAGAACAATATGTTTATTTTTGGAAAGGAGATCTATATACAGAAAGATGGCGTAGCTATGGGCACTTCATGTGCCAATAGCTACGCCAACATTGTGATGGCAGACTGGGAGGAGAATTTCTTTTTTCCGTTAACTTTATTCCAGAAATATGTGGGTTACTACAGACGGTTCGTAGATGACCTCTTTTTTATCTGGAAAGGAGATGAAGCATCCCTTCTGGAATTCTTTGATTCCATTAATGGACTAACGGATTTCTTGAAATTTACTATTAATTATTCCAGTATTGAAATATCATTTCTAGATGTCCGCATAAATAGATTACCTAGTGGTTTATTAAATACATCAGTGTATAGGAAACCCTGTTTTAGGAATACACTGTTGCATCGACATAGTATGCACCCCAGATATGTTTTTGAGAACATTATGAAAGGGCAGTTTATGCGAGCATCAAGGTTGAACCCATGCCCCTCAGGACATTCCAAAGAGATTGAATCACTTACAAATAGATTTTGGAACGTAAATATGTGATGAGAGACATAGATAGGAATAGGAATCAGGTTGACAAGTTGAGAGACACAGTGGCTAAACCTTATTTTTCAAGGAAAGAAACATCTGAAGCAGTACCAGCTATCAGTAGGGGTGATAATGTTAAGTTGTCCTTATTTTACTCTAGAGATGTTGACAAGATCAAGGAGATAGTACATAGACATTGGGGAATCCTTGGATTGGATGACCAAATCTTAGAAGTAGTAGGTGATAATCCAAGGTTTGTCTATAAGAATAAACCCAATCTAAAAGGACCTTATGCCATCGCCTTTAGTAGAACATGGTTACCAGAAACCAAGATCTGACCATAATACAATATCCTGTCAAAATTGTAATCAATGTCAATATATAGACAACAGTGACACTTTTAAACATCCGACAACACAAAAAAAATTTTACTTTAATACTGGCACCAATTGCACCAGCAATAATGTTGTATATATTGCTAAGTGTGTCTCTTGTCCGGTATTTTATGTAGGCAAGACTTGCAGACAACTTAGAGAACGTATAAGAGAACATGTTTACAACATTAGGATAGCATCTGATCATAATGCACTTGCCAGACATGCTAGAAATACAGGACCTGACCATTACTTTAACTTTAGTGTACTACAACAAGTTGAACCTAATCTCAGAGGTGGAGATGTTGATTCACATTTATTGGAATGTGAACTGAGATGGATTGTCCGCCTTAGAGCGGACAAATTCCCTGGTGTCAATGATAGAGTCCAGGTTAAACCATTACTACGTAAGAAAAGGGTTTTTAGACCCCCTACTTAGTTATTTCTCCCTTCCCATACACACGCTTACCTGTATCACCGTTGTCTACTGAGGTGGATTGTCCCCCCTCTCTGAGCAGACATCTTCCCTGGTGTCATTGATGGAGTTCAGGTTTTACCTTTTACTGTGTAAGCAAAATGTTTTTAGATTACACACTTAGTTGCCTCCCCCCCCCCTTTTTATACACATACCTACCTGCACTTCTTTTTAATTCATGTACTATCATATATCTGAACCCTGTTGCACATATAGACTTATATAGACTTTTATGGAGCATTTTTATATAGTTACACTTGAATCAATCGTATTTTACCCCTTTTTTCCTCTTCATGCTACACTATGGATGTTTTATAACTTTTTATAACATTTCACTATCTTATTTTACATTTGTTTTAGGTCATAGATGTGTATTTATACTATGTCCTTCTGTATTATGATGAATAAACTATCTTAGCTTTTTAAATGTATTTTAGAAGTATATCAGAAGGATTTCTGTATATATGTAAATGAACTAGAGTTTAAGTCAATTAACTATGTCATGTGCACCAATGAACTTCTTCCATTGTATATTTAAATGCTTTGTTTTTAATGGCAGTTGTTGAAGTTTTGAAAAAGCCATTTGGTGAAAGCGCTTAACTCTAGCTAGCTATTAAAGTTCTCGTTTGGATTATACTTTTGTGCGATTTTTTTTGGGTTGAAGAACCAGCTACACTTGCTTTACTTTGCAGCATACTACTTTTATGAGCTGAATAAGCTGTTTTACTTTGGAAATAGAGGTTTGCTGTTTTTGTTCTTGTTATTTTACATTGGGAACTGGATTTTTTACTGCAAAGCCATTTCGCTCCTTTTTGTGGTTAATTTATATAATAAAATATGTTGCAATATAACATGGAGTACTTTACTCTCATGTTATATTTTAGTTTAAATGATTTCACTTTTTGAGTAAACTTTCATAGATATCATTATCAGAAAAGCTGATCTAAGTCAAATTTATATGGTAGATGCAGTTTCCTTGAGGGAGATGCTTTTATATATATATATATATATATATATATATATATATATATATATGTCAATCATTTGGGATCACCCTAAAGTCTTCTCTACATGGGATCTGTTGATAGGATAACACAGCTGGTCACTGAGAATAACTCTTAAACAAAAAAAAAGGGGGATGGGTTCCTTTTTGATGACTGGATAAAGTTCCTGAGGACTGTAATACTACAATTACAGCTTATCTTTGGATTTGTCCATAGTTGCTACTTTTCTAGAAATTATTTTCAAGAAATGGAAGGTTATTCCAGCTTTCCAGATGAGTACAGTGAGGAAATAACTATGTACAGTTGGAAAAAAATGTTTGAAATTTCAATTCAGAATGAACACCTTAAATGAATGTACATTTTCTTGTTTGCCTTATATAATTTATTCTGACATCTTACTGTCACACTTGTATTTATGCTCTATTTAATTTTGATAACGTTGCAAGTTGTTTGTTTTGCACTGCGATTATACTGGCTGCTGTTTTATTCGTATTAGATGTGGTTACTTCATCTGCTGTTTATTCACTAGGATACAATAAGGGCATCTTTTAACAAAAAGGAAAAAAAAAAAAACAACACATACAAAATCTGACTCAACAAACAAGAATATACTATAACATCATGATACTTACAGCCAGCCCAGCTAGTATGGTACTGTTTCCTAAACTAGCATTCACAAATTAATGTTTAGCATTTAGAAGTTAGACATTTTAAGGAATCATTGGACAAACACAATCAAGAATTATAAAAATAAAAAAACTGACACGACCCCATAAACTCAGCCGTGGTAATTATTTATTAAATTTAAACAAATGCAATGGCTTTATACAATGTCATTGTGGACATGACAAAGAGTAGTAACTTAGTTTTATAATAATGCAAGTAGAAGTGAACGTGGTGCAGTAATGGTAATTGATCTGTTTTTAACATCATGTATATTTGTTAAAGGAAAATAAGTAGTTTGTAATTTGGTCATGTAAGGAGCACATTACAGTCATGGCACAAAGTGAGGCAGTGACGGGAGTAGACAATACATGTTTAACCAAGTATAAGTGAGGCAGTGACTGGATCTGGAAGAAAACAAGCCAACATAATTATGTGTATAACTGTGGTGGGGAGCTGAAAATATTAAGAGAAAAATCTTTTTTTTTTTGTCCCTCATATTCAGGCCCTTTAATATATCATCTATTACCATTAGAAACTTCTAGCTAGAATGAAGACAACACCTCCTAAATGCTTTCCTAAATAATCATTTTATGTATAATCACCTTTTGCATATCATACAAATGCATATGTTGGCTGCAAATTTGCAAGCATCCTTGTTATAAAAGATACTGGGCACCTCTTTATAAAGGTCCAGCTGTGAGACAATGAGATATACCCATCTTCCATCTTTCTGCATGGTTGCCAGTAGTATAAAAATGTGAAAAATTATCCAGCTAATGTATAGACTGTTTTACTACCCTGCCATACTTAAAATGATCATTAATAGACATCAGGTCACTCTGCTTGCAAAGAAAAGCAAAAATCAAACAGTGTTAGCATTTTTCTTCTTTATTTACACAACTCCTTCTAAAGGGTGCTGAAAGGAATAAGGCTTATATTTAAAAGTAAGACACAAAGGAGCTGTTTGTTTTGAGTGCATGAGGCAAGTTTCATGGCACTGGTGGTCACATAGTCTTCATTATTATCAATTTTATTTTAAAGGACAGCTACGTCAGACTCAGAAAAAAACATATTTATTCACGTCTTGACACTTTATGTAGCACTAATTCCCCTGCAGCAGTTTCAGTGGTGAGCAGCGTTTCACAATTTGCAATGTAAAGGCATAAAGGAAGCCACATAGTTTTTGCTTTTTACAGGTAAGAGTTTTTCTTTTCCTTCGTGTCCTTACGATCTGACAATGGATCACGTGTTTTCATTCTCATCATTGCCTTAGGAAAGCAGCACCCTGAATTTGCTTTGTCTTTGAGTGTCTCTAGAAGCAGTGTGTCAAAATATTTGTTTTAACAACTCCTTTTTGATTTTAGTTATCTTCAGGATGCATAACAAATATTTATGTTTATGTTTTTTTTTCTTGTTTTCTTTCTTCTTTTGGGCTGAAACAGAGGCCAAATCAGCTATATTTGTAAAGTCCATATCTGTCTTATTTCAAAATGTTGTTCTTATATCACTCAGTGTCTCAGCTTTCTAGTAATATTCATAAATGTACTATATACTCATATGCAACTAAGGAGCTACAATGAGAGCTTCTGCCATGGATCACATGACATATCATACAATATTACAAACTCCAAAAGGAAATAAAATATGATTGGAAGAAAAGCCAAAATGATATGTAGAGAAACTTCATAATCAGAGCATAAAGAGGAAATAGAGCACACTTTTATACCCAACATCATTTGGGCTTGCCAACTGCAAGGTAAAGGGTGGGTCCAGTGTGATGCCAGTAATTTGATAGGCAGAAGTGAAATGACCTAAGATGGACTAGATCATGCAATAAAAACTTACTTTTGGGATGTGGAATGCCATGTCACTGATATGGATGTATCCAAAGCTTTTGTGGCATATGCAAAGTACCAGCTACACATAACTGGTTTTACCTCTAGACACAACGTTTGATTTTGGAGTGAGCCTTCTCTTGTGATGGTGGATTTATAACTTCTCTTTATTGGCCTATAATGCCTGCTACCACCCAGGTAGGTGCTGAGATACACCAATACCCCAGTTCATTGACATACAGCTTTGAACTGAATCAGTACTAGAAACTGTCTAAAATATATGGAAGTGCTATTTACATTATTCAATCTTTACAGAGCTAGTAGGGAAAGAACTTGACATAATACTAACAAAAGACTATCTGTAGTTCTCCTGTGAGTCTTCCACATTAATTTCTAGAATAATAGAGATATGTATTTGGGCATGACTGGGAAAGAATGCTTGCCTAATCTAAAATGATTGTCAGAATCTTATTGAACTTAGTTGCTTATTCTCATGAATTTCTAGCTAGTTACTCATCCATGCAGGCCAATCCCTTTGTGTCATGTGACCAGTGTCTTGAAGCCAATTTTTGTTGGTAAATTGTCTATATTCGAAAGATGACGTCAGTCTGCAAATGAAGTCGTGTTCCTCTCCCACTGAAATAGAACAATACTACACTACCAAATCTAACAACATTTAATGTTTAAGGCATTGATGCAATGAGATTGTTCACGTCTAGGCCATTTTCATATTCCTGCTGCAATCAATAAGTTACTTAATGATCTTGACAATGTATACCCTTTCATCTGTGATAAGTTTTAAGAAGGCAGAGACTCAGGAATGCCACATCAAGTTATGTGCTGCCTGCCATCACGCAACTAGTTTTAGAAGGAATTTTTATTATTAATATAAGTAAAAAGTATAATTTAAATTAACTATTGTTTTGATTTCTGAATATGACTGGTATATTGTAAGCATAATTTGTATTGTTATTCTGGCATCTTGCAGGCTGAAGTGCACCTCTAAATAAAGCTCTCAGCACTACTTTTTTAGTGCAGGAATAAAATATTTACATCCACCAGATAAGTGAACACATCATCACTTTTCATTTACACTGGATCAAATTCATTATGGCTGTGAAGTTTGCACTTTTTAATTGCCCTATTGTATTGTCAAATGCAAAACATATTAAAAAATACTTTGCATAGTATCAGCTCACAATTCACTGCATTATAAAGTACTAATACTAACTGTGGTTTCATTGTATGAAATGACAGCAGTACTGATCCGAAATCTAGTCACTTCTTTGTCCTGCAACTGCCTAGGCTGTATAAATCATGCTGGGTAGTGCTTCTCTGCCTTTGTCAAATGCAAATCTCCAGGGTGTGAGTTTCAAAACTAAAAAGCACATGATCAGAGAGGTTGGAATGCATGGTGTTAGATACATTTTGCTCAAAAAAGAACTTTCTTCAGCATGTATCCGGAGCGTTTTTCCCCGGGCCTCCACTGAAAACAGGCTCTGTGGAACCTAGTCGGACATTCCCGATCAACAAATGTTAAATAAATAAAAATAAAAATAAATAAAATAAATGTATCCATGAGAATGGACCCAGTCTATCTGTGAAGGCTGGATAAAAGTGTATGGTTAGGTTCCTACATCAATGCTATGCAGATAAGCCAGTCAGATATTCAGTGAGAAGCAGAACTGGGAGAGATATTATTTATTTATTCATTTCTCCATTTAGTTATTTATTTATTTAGTTTGGTAACCAGGTTTAATCTCTTACTGTGATACATGGAAGCCTAGAGTAAACTGTATCCATTCAATGAAGACATAAAAGATATTACAGAAACAGTTGCATGCTCAGAAGGGGAATTGCACCTTATGTCATAAAAATATAAGTAAGAACTGATATCACAACTCATGTATTAGAGGAAACCTAGAAAATAAAATAGAAAAATGGATGATTTGGATAGATATTTGCTTGAGAAAAAAATACAGGTAATCACAAAGCAGTACAGTGTATCATCACACATTTGACTAAAGTCATGGGGATTCATGCTGAACACAAATGATTCAGACGTGAATTACAACTTTAATTGAAACTTTATTTTCTGTGACTCAATACCCATGCCTTCTTTATGTGAATAATTGCTTGGAGCTGACAGAAGTGACATAAGTTAAAAGAAATGTGATGTTTAGTGGATCCCACAGCATACAGAAGAATTTACTAAAGAAAGCGACTGCAAAGGAAAAACTTCGCACAAATTATCTGTTTTCATACCAACACCAAATCCTTGACTGGTATATTTGCAATACACCTCAATAATCTTTATTAAAATCACAGGATTCATCTGCTGCAAATTCTCAGCAGCAATTAGCAACCAGAAGTGCACCTAGTTCTATGGCTTGATTAAAATTTATGTCAATAAAGGAGTATGGGTAAGTACAACTGAAGTCTGTAGTATTTACCCCCATAAGTCTTTGTTCATAGGTAAAGAAAAGGGAGTCAGTTTATAGACCCTTACACATTCATCCAACAAACCCTATTCAGAAGTTTCCTACACTTGACAGAGCAGAGATATAAAGACTGTCATTGGACAGGGTATTGACAATTACTGTATTCTAAAATAGTAGGCAGAGGAAGCTACTGCTAAAACAGATTCTGTTGATATGAAATGCTGAATAGTGATGTTGTGTCTTTCGGCTTATCCTGGTTAGGGGTCGCTACAGCGGAACTCCGGTCGGCTAATGTTTGGTAGTAGATTTTTACGTGCCGAGTTACCAGCCCTGACGCACAACCTTCAACGAAGGCACACCCATTCACGCATGCCTCCACACAGAAGACACTCTAGCTGAGAATCGAACGCGACAACATCTTGCTGTGAGGTGACAATGCTACCGCTGAATAGTGATACATGTCTGAATATTGAAAGGGGAGATAAAAGCAGAGGGATTCTGAAGCATCCAGTTTTGGTGCTACTCAGAAAAGCATTTGGATTAATAATGCTGCTGTTATTGAGAAAACACCAGAACAAAAATTACAAACCAGTTTCCTGTTCTGCTCTTCTACATAATCTCTACAACTGAACACTGTACTCCTGATATTGCATTCCAGTACAGTTGAAGGAAGAATCCACTTTCTCTGTCAATGGTATCCTTTTTAACATTCTGCTGGTTATTACCTCTTCCATTTCTCCTTGCATGACAGATTCCCTCCCCTTTATGATTGTTACTTCTGCTTTGCTGTTCAAAGGGACGGACTACAAAGAAAGCATTCCTTCAGTAGATACTGTGGCTTTAAGGAAGCTTGGGAAGTTTTGCAGTCTATTAACGTTTACTCCTTAACAGTATTAATCACATCTTTTACCACTCTGGTGGCTACCTGATGGTGATTAATGATTATCCATTTCATATCACACAATGACATCATTTTGAACCTGTTTTCAGCCTAAGATGGGTCAATGAGTATCTCTTTGGGCCTAGATTTGTTTGACATACCTATGCTGCTGAGATTTCAGTCCAACAAGCTGAGTAAAACAAATGCTGTGGCAACTGCTAGCCAACTGGGCTCTGTAAGAATGAATTGGCTTTCTGGAATACCCACTGTGGGAAAGTAGGGTGCAAAGATGAACGTAAAGTAGAAAAAAAATAATTTGACACCATTTTACTCAGTTCTTCTTTTATGAAATTAAACTTTTATGAATTTCAGAAGGTTTGATTTCTAATTATCAGGCACTTAAGGCATACATGAAATCAAACATTGTTAAGAGCTGTTGGCCTTGTAAGTGCTATCACTCCTTTTAGGGTTTAGACATATTTATGCAGATGGGCAGACAGCAAGGTTTACAGTATGATGAGAAGACTGCCTACACATGCATGAAGTCGGAAGACATGCTGCTTATTCATTCAGAATTGCTTTATCAGGATGTCCTTATTTTTTAAGCACATGGCATTAAAATGTGTACTAACTCCTTAGGTGTACATTGTTTAGGCATAAGCCTTGGGACTGTTGCTCATCTATTCTGCTTTTGCAGTTATTCTGCCCCCCACTTACTATCATTCTGACAGTTGTCCCAGTGCCCCACATCCTATACTGAGTCAAACAGCACTCCAACACACCCCACACATACACACACACACACACACACACACACACACACACACACACACACACACACACACACACACACACACACACACACACACACACACTACATTTAAGCCAAACCCAGCAAGAAACCTAAAGGTGTCCTGAGGCTTCACTGCCCATCATTTAGCTGGGGTGTTGTATATGACCTACCCACTTTCAGTACCCCCCTCCCTTGTGCTCATCGACACAGATATGAGGGTGGTAACTCTCCTCTTCCAACAATGCCTCCATTAGAAAGCATCATTAATGAATGCCTCCTCCCCAATGGGTGCACCAATCCCTCCCTGCTGCTCTGTCAGTTGCCGGAGACACTAGTCAAACCTGGGTCACCTGGACCTTAGCCAGGGCTTTATTCCTCTACACCACCAGAACAACTTTGATTTTGCAATTATTCAGCAGGTTTTAGTTTATCTATTTATATTGCTTTCATCAGTTAATGGGAGAAAATAAATAGAACTATGCCCAGAATATTGTCTGATGACTACACAATAAAACTATGTATGTTAAAAAAAGTTGCTGTATTTACTTTGTGTAGGTGACAATAAATATATGTAGTCTCTGCCTTCAGGTGTAAATTGCAAAAGTAAGACTTTAGTACCTTTAGCTAAGCATCACTAAAGTAACTCCTTGAAAGCCAGACTGATTTTGAAGATGTTGCATGTAAATATTTATGACCACATGAAGCATCATTATATAGTAAAGCTTGTGAAAAACATTTCAGAAAACAACCTGAAATGCATCTGGGAAAAAAGACTGCAGTTCATTCATTTTGCTTCAGGAAATGAAGAAATGTAAATAAAAGAGTACCTTTTAAGTCAGCTGCATATTTATTAATACATGCACCCATTTCAGGAGATTTAATTACAAAATTACAAAACCAACTCCATTATAACCAACTTACCATTGCCCATAAAACCCTCTTCCAACCAACTAAAACTCCAATACTATCAAACCTTTTTACCCCATACAAAAACCTTAATACCTTACTCTCATCCAAGAAATTACTAGTATCCACAAGCATATACAACAATATCTCTGGTCTCTAATGCTGTTGGAAAATACTGGAACCAACTTCCAAATGAATTGACATCACTGTCCTCTTTAACACTATTTAAACAAAAATTGAAACTGTACCTTAAAACATACTGGTTATGCCCATGTACAAACCCAGACTAATCAAAAATGAAATTGCTATCATCAGCACTGCTGACCCAGTATTTCTCAACCATTACTTTTACTTTCATGGACTAATCCATATCTGTTCCTTACTCTATCAAAAAAAAAAAAAAAAAAAAAAAAGTTTTTCTTCCTTGAGAATAGAGTTTCTAGCAAATTTATATAATGTTCTGTAATAATTTTTGTATTCAACGGTTGAAATATTATGTAATAATCTGCGATCACTTTTTGTACATGCATTTATATGTTAACCATTTTATGTTTATCTTTTTGTTAATCTTTTCAACTGGAGCTTAACTCCTCGGGCCTCTGCTGAAAATGGGCATGCATCCAGTTAGACTAGCCCAGTCAACAAATGTAAAATAAAATAAATAAATAAATAAATTACCTGGAGAAATATGACAGCAACAAATGAGATTTAATTACTATGATTCAGGACAGAAGTATACTTTAGCAATTGCCTTAAATAAAGAAAATGATCCAGGTGATGTGAGAATAATGTTTTATACCTCTGTAGGACAACACTGCAGTTGTAAAGAGGAAAGCTTTATAAAAGCTAATGAACATACATCTTTGTTTACTGCCAAAAAAATAATACACGACAATATGAAGAAAAGAAGACAAAGGCCTACAATAAGATTCTTTTTCATTTTCAGAACACCAAGTAGGGCACTGAAACAATGTAAGGGCTGGCAGGAGTGGAACTACTAAATCTAGTCAGGAACAGTTATGAAAATTCTTTGTGTATCTAACTGTAATTTAAATACTTCACTGGAGGGTTGATTCCCCAAGGTAATTACCTGAAAGCTGCTTTGATGAAAAAATATGAAAGATTCAAGTTTGTCACTGGAACTGAAACTGGTCGAGATATATATATTGTGAAACCAGTCTTAGCACTCCATCACAACTGCAATAATTGAATGTTATTCATTCATTTCATATCTGACAACTGACAAGGCACCATAGTTGTTGGCTACATATCTGTTTGGAACTGTGTTTATCTTACCTGGAGACTGTGAACTGAGACAAGACTAGGTCAGAAAGAAAAATGTACAACATAATATTCAAAACAATATAAAATTCAAAAACTCCTTCTGGGTAAGAATGTGTCTCAGTACTGCATGTGCAAATAGGAGACTCAGGTGTGCACAATGAATACAGTCTATAACATTAATTAATTAATTAATTAATTAATTATTATTATTATTTTTTTATTTTATAATTGTTTACAGGGAATGTCTGACTGTACTAACAGCCCGTTTTCAGCGGAGGCCCTGGGAGAAAAAAAGCTCCAAATAGGAAAATAAAAATGTAGTAGATTTTGACAGGATAAACCTTAGACAAGCATAATAAGTTGCATGCAGAGTTACACATAGATTATAAAAGGGAAACTTTATGGAGCAAAACATTTTACATGATTATACATAGGTTTGAAAATAGCATCATAAGCTATTTGTCAGGAGGTTCACACTGTCTATATTAGTGAGATCACTGTAAATAATTGTTTCTTGTTCAGTCAGCATGCATTTATTTATTCTCTAAACATCTAAAACCTTGGGAGGCCAACAAGGTGACTTCAGAGGAAACAGCAGCAGAAAACATATTTTTTTCAGGGTAGCTTGTCCTTCTCAATGTATGGGCAAGCACTCATCCTCTTGAAATGTATGCATACTAAATCTGAGATTTAAGAGACTTGCAGAAAATGAAAAAAATATTGACGAAACTGTAACAAGTAGTTCTCTGCCTTGACACTATGCTGGTAGTATTCTAGACTCCAAATTCTGAGCATCAGCCAAACTGTATGGCTTTCATATTAGACTAGATGTAATGTTTCAAGTCATAAAAAATAGAAGAAAGCACAGAGATATACAAGTATATTTTACCCCTACCACACACACACACACACACACACACACACACACACACACACACACACACGCACACACGCACGCACACACACACACGCACACGCACACACACACACACAAAATCACACACACACGCAAAACAGTTAAGGTTTCCATATATATGTCTATAGTTCAGATACAGTATCTCAGAAAACTGCTGTAAATGAGCGTATCTCATTAGAAGAGATATATTATCTGTAGCATCTATTCGCTTATTTGGTCACTGTTAAACTGGTAGAGCTAAGTGAGCACAAATACTTATACTTTGGTAGAAAAATACCACTTTGACTTGGTAGATTACTTCTTCAATGTGAGAATTATTAAAAGACACTGCAGGAAACAATCCAGGCCTGCATTATAAATCTTGTTTAGAGTTAAATTACAGAAGCATTTAAATTTTCTTACCACAATTGTAGAGAAATTAGCCATAATAGATTGTCATTTTTAAAGCAGCAGTTTAAAACATAACAGATTTTGCCAAAAAGGAGAAAAACATACATTGACCATTGAAAGGGAGGATATGATATGTAGCGTGTGACTAGAGAATATATGTACCTGCAGTACCATGGACAGCAGACTGTCAGGACACATGACAATTTTGCAGCAGTGGTCTAAGGTTGAGAGTGATTGAAATCAGGACTGGCATCTGAAGGGGGGAGGGGTGGACAAAACACAATAAAATACCTCTTTGACATAGCTCCGCCAAAGCTCAGTGTTCAAACATCCAAAGTATGCCATAGGAAAACAGTGAGGTTTTTGTAATATGGCACTGATATGCAGCCACAGTGCTATCACCTGAAATTAAGAGGCTGCACTTCTGAGGTCACAGAATATATTTGTCATACATTAAAGGAACTACAAGTCTGGATATTAAGCACTAGATAATTCAGCTGGTACACAACTCTGTTAGCATACAAACAAAGTATAAGTGGGAGTTTATATATGTACTGCCGTTACAATAATTATATGCAGGTTTAATGTGTGCTTCTACTATAGATGATCGAACATGTAAAAGTTCGACTTTCATATGGCTGAGACCATATGTTCGAACTTTTAAAAGTTCAAACACCTGATAAAAAAGGGAAAAAAACAACAAAAAAATTACCCTGAATGTTTTTAACAAGTGGGCAAGTCCTCTTGTGCCCCCTCACACCCCATGATATTTAAATATACCAACTCCGAGATCACACTACAGTGAGGAAAAGGGAAATCTTCCCGTTCTGTGTTGTATGGAGATCTCCATTCAGAACATTCAAACTTTTAAAAGTTCAGTCATATGGTCTCAACCATATGAAAGTAGAACTTTTAAAAGTTCGATCATCTGTAGTAGACCCGTCTTCCCCCACTAGTAAATGAGTGCAGTATGTGTGCACTTTAACTGTGCCCAACTCACTAGCATACATGCACATTATGAATGTGTCCAACTCACTAGCATACATGAGCACTACGACTGTGCTCTGCACAGGAAGATTTCCCTTTTCCTCACTGTAGTGCAATCTTGGAGTTGGTATATTTAAATAGCAAGGGGTGTGGGGGTGCAGGGGGGCTTGCCCCCCTGCTAAAATGTTCAGGGTAATTTTTGTTTTTTTTTCTTCCTTTTTTTATCATGTGTTTGAACTTTTAAAAGTTCGATCATATAGTCTCAGCCATATGAAAGTCAAACTTTTAGAAGTTTGATCATCTGTAGTAGACCTGGGAGGGGGGACATATGTTTATAGATTAGTACAAGGTTAAATGCCCCTTTGAACCATTTTAAGCCTAGCCAATTACCCCATGTAAGAATTATGCCCTGCACATTGTATCTGTTAACTAAAAGCCTTACCCATTATGCCGACCTCCATAATCAAAGCACACATACTAGTGTGCAGGAGCACAGTCATAGAGCACATGTATGCTGGTGGCATGTGCACAATCACCGAGCACACATCATGCACATATCTACTAGTTGGTGGGGGCACAATATAACAACACATACTAGTAGGCAGGTGCACAGTCATAGTGCACATGTATGCTGGTGGCATGTGCACAATCACCGAGCACACATCATGCACATATCTACTAGTTGGTGGGGGCACAATATAAGAACACATACTAGTAGGCAGGTGCACAGTCATAGTGCACATGCATGCTGGTGGCATGTGCACAATCACCGAGCACACATCATGCACATATCTACTAGTTGGTGGGGGCACAATATAAGAACACATACTAGTAGGCAGGTGCACAGTCATAGTGCACATGTATGCTGGTGGCATGTGCACAATCACCGAGCACACATCATGCACATATCTACTAGTTGGTGGGGGCACAATATAAAAACACATACTAGTAGGCAGGTGCACAGTCATAGTGCACATGTATACTAGTGGGTTTGGCACAGTCATAGTCTGCATGTATACTAGTGGGTTGGGCACAGTCACACAGCACACATAGTACACAAATTTGCTAGTGGATAGGGGCACATTCAGTACGCGCACTAGTGTATGGGGATATAGTTATAGTGCACATATGTACTAGTGGGTGGGGGCACAATCAAAGCACATATGTAATAGTGGGTAGGGGTACAGTTGCAATGCACATGTTTGCTAGTGGTTGAGGTCACACTTACAGTGAACACCTGTACTAACAGCTCAACAGAACCTATGTGCTCAAGTAAGCACATTTGTTGGGCCCTTTCTTTCTAATTCTTTGCATGATTACTTACACAATAGTTGACTGCACGGCCACATGAATGTTTTGAATATGTCACAAATTGCAACTGAACAACAAACTTCTTATGGATGTAAGAGGCTCAGGAAATAACATTGAGGATTATGATCTGGTTACCAATCGCAGCTGGCTTATTATGTGTCCAAGACATGGATGTCAAGAAATTCAGCTCAAGAGCTAGGCCTAGCATAACATATTGTAAGAACATGAAGTAACTGTTTGTAGAATACTCATTCATTTGAGGAATGGGTAAGACATGATAAACAGAAATTTTGGATAGTACCATGGCAAAAGTAAAATAAAGCACATTTCTTATGACAATAGCTAGGAAAGCTAGTGAATGGCAGCCCAATATAAGTATACATGGTATGGCTGGGACTTATATAACAGCTGTAGGCAATGATTTTCTTATTAAGAGAAAGCCTTAAACAGCTACATATATACACAGAAAGACTTAAGATTTTAGTCAGCAATGTTTTTTGTTCACAGCCGAACTAGTTGGGCTGTTCTCTGACCACTGCTTACAGCTGATTGTAGCAGCTAGTGGTTTATGCTATTTCAGTAGGAGTGACTTTCAAATCACTGATTCTACCCCAGTGCCTTTTCTTACTAGGAGGAAGTCTACCTGAGTTGCAATTTGGTCAATGTTGTATGTGATCTTGTGAATGTCTCTCTTTCTGAACCATGTGTTGGCTACTATTAAGCCATTTGAAAGACAGAAGTCTAGACTGTCCTTTCCCACACAGTCCTCATAGCCTGTTCTGTAAAACTGCATGTTTGTGTGTGTGTGTGTGTGTGTGTGTGTGTGTGTGTGTGTGTGTGTGTGTGCGCATGCGAGTGTGTGTGTGTGTACTGGTGCAGCAGAGTAGTAGCTAATGAACTACTTTTATACATTTGTGTGACTAGGCTTCTAAGTAGAGAGGGTGTGTCAGGCAGGATAGCAGAGGCATGCTCACCATACAAATTAGGATTAGCTGCCTTTGGGGATTTTTCACTGGCTTCTTGCTCACCAAGATGACAAATTCTTGCTTTTCCTGAATGTCAGGTCAAGGGGGTCTATGTTATAACATCGAAGTTCAAAAACTTTGAATGTTATAATATCAAACCCAGTAGAGCAAAAGCTTGAAATAGCAAAGCTGCAGAACACCGAATACTTTCCCAGGGAAAGTATTCAGTGGGCCGTTTCTGCAGCTTCGCTATTTCCTCAACTGTGGAGTGAAGGTTATGGACCGGGTAAAGGTAAGTGTACAAATGAAGGTGAGTGTGCGATTGAGCATGGGTTATGTGAGTTAGGGTTAGGGCACGGATCAGGTAAATGTGCGATTGTGTAGATGTGAGGGTTAGGGTGGGGTAGGTGAGTTAGGGTTAGGAAGCGGGTAAGGTGAGTGTGCGATAGTTAGGGACCTTAGGGTTAGGGTTGGGTTAGGGTAAGTGAGTAGCTAGTGGTGTATGTCTGGTTTAGTGTAGGGTTTTGTGAAGTGTATGTGTGTGGATTATTTATTTTGGTGTGCTTGAGTTGTGTGTATGTTTGTCGGAACAGCAACAATTTTCCCTGGGAAATAATTTGCTATTCTGTCTGTTCAGTTTTCTGGTGTTTCGATTGAATGGGGTTGATATAACATTCGATGTTTTTAGACTTCAATGTTATAATATAGACCTGGTCAAGGAAGGGATGTATTTAGGAGTTTCCAGGGAAGTTAAGTCTGAAAGAAGATGTAAGACTGGAAGCTGTCCTTTTATTACAGTTTGGAGTTGGGATTTTGCCTGATTGAGCAGGTTACAAAGACTGGACATGGAATTTGCCCTGCTTGAACTAAACAGTCTACTTTGAGGGATCAAGAGAAAATTGACCAGTTACAAGTATTGTTAGATTTTACCAAAATACCAAAACTGCATGTCTTAAACAAAAGCTGTAGTGTGTGAACCAGAGCTTATGGAGGTAGACTTGAATTTTGTCATATCATATACTGTGGTAGCGTTGTCGCCTCACAGTAAGACGCTGACCGATTTGACTCTAAGCTAGAGCGTCTTCTGCGTGGAGACATGCATGAATGGGTGTACCTTCGTTGAAGGTTGTGCGTTAGGGCTGGCAACTCAGCACGTAAAAATCAACTGCCAATCATTAGCGGACTGGAGTTCCGCTGTGGTGACCCCTAACCGGGAAAAAGCCGAAAGACACAACAACATACTGAATTAAGACTACACTTCTATATAATATTGTACACTAACTCGTTATTTGTAACAGATATTTTTTTCATGCAGTTGCCCTCTGCATGTTAATTGCTGTTTTGTTCATAGACATACAGTAATTTTGCAAGACATTGGTAAAACGTTTTCTGCTTTTCTGACATATTACTGCTGTTTTTCAGAAAATCTGTGCTTTGTGAGCTGGCAGATTATTGAACTAACTTTTTGTGTTAAAGTCATTTTAGCAAGCTTAGCTTTAGACATGAAAAAGCAAGTAGTCCCCCAGCTACATGACTTGCCCTCACCTGCATGTGGCAAATTTGGTCTTTTCACTGATAGTAATTCCCCATTGGACTGCATAAGGACCAGAACTAAGTACTGTGCTGGTGTAACACATCCATGCTGATTGTACCAGAGTGAAGCTGATCAATGCCATTAGAATTGGGTTGAATTGCCTGTACTTTATTATTATAGGGTGAGAGGGACATTTCCTGGACTTTGAGTACAGTGCTCAGATGGTAGGAAGATGTGCAGCTACTGACAATGAGCCTATTACCAACTATACACTTGCTCAGCTCAGAGATGAGTTTTACATCTGCATTACAAGGAATGAAGGAGTGAGATATGCATATGCTGAATGTGTAACGATAGGTCAGGACAGGGTGCGTCTCGTGTGCCATTTGTGCCAAACAGTAGAATTATACTTCATTACACTGCCATATTAGAGGGGGTCCTTGAGGTACTTAGCAAGGCTCCTACTATGCCACTATGGAACATATTAACATATTGCATTGTTACCAGAAGGACACCAATCCAATGTATCCCAACAGAGGTGAGGAATCCAAGGTATAAGCAAACAAACAAAGTCAGCAACTTGAATAAATTCAGGTAGGCAATGTAAAATCCAAACTTCTTTAATGACAAAAGAATGTCCGTGCTTTCGCAGTGAAACCCACTGCTTTTTCAGACAACATACACTAAATCACACTAAATATTTAAATAAAAAACTATTACAATACCAGCCTATCAAAAGGCAACCCTAACTAGCACACTAAAAACCATCTTAAGAAACAATTAAAATCTTAAAAGGCTAAAAATCATTACATATGACTCCCATAGTACTATCTCAATTTCTTGGGTTTAAGCACAGGTTTCAGGGGCACACTGTCATTGAGTCCCAAGCCTCGATGTGAGGCCAAGCGTAGAATCCATTGCAACTCTACATTTTCTGTTTCATTGACTACATCACCCATTCTCTTATTAATCTCTATTAACTGCAAAACCTGAAACAAGAAAGTGTGTGCATTACCCTCATGAATAATGTGCTTTGCTAATGCACTATAATCTCACCCTTTCTTGGAACAATACAGATGATCATGTATACGTTCCTTTAACCTACGATTGGTTTTACCAACGTCGAATCTGAAACATACTGTGCAATGTGCTACATACACCATATTTTGGGTATTGCAGTCAGCTGTAGCCTTTAGCTGTCAGAGCCTACCAATTCCAGGGTGCTTGAAAAACCTAGATTCATCTATGTTATTACAATTACAGCACCCACATTTATGTGTGTCCCCCATGCTACTACTGGTTGTTGTTCTTTCATAGTAACAAAGATGCTGCCTTAAGCTCATTCTATTCTTAAATGCAAATCTAGGTTTAGACGCAATCCCTGCTGAAACTCTTACATCAATATGCGTAATGGGCCAGTTCTTGGTCAAGACCTCCTGTATATAGCCCACATCTTGTGTATATGTCAAAACAACCGGAACCACAGAGGAACCGGTACTGGTTTTGCTCATAGATCCCATCCCCTCCAAGTAATAGGGGTGGCTCGACCACAGCACTCATTTAATACTTTGATATAGGCTCTACAGATCTCATGCTCCTTATATCCCCTAAACTCAAAGGCTGCCTTAAGCTGTTCCATCTCGGACATAACGTCACTTGCTCATCCTTGCAAGTTAAGCGGGATATGCGCATGGCCGGACCAATCAAAATATTAGGAAACACATGCTGGGGGTGCATACTATCCCTATGTAAATAGGATGGAACATAACATTCCTTTCTATAAAGCTTGGTGCTAAAGGCATTGCCCTTCCTATAGATAACTATATCAAGATAGTTAACTGAGCAAGAGGAAAAATTCATGGTAAATCGAAGAAACCCACTGCTTAAATTGGCCATATCTAAAAATTGTCTTAACTTCAACTCATCATCATGCCATGCAACAAAAAGATCATCTACGAACCGACGGTAAAATTGTCTACGAACCGAAAATACCCGGAGCACTTACTGGACAATTTCTTCCAAGAGGTTTTACAGCACAGGCACTCCAGGTATCCACCGATCCTGGAAACTGGCTTTACAGCAAGATCACCGAACAGACCGAACAAAAGGGACTGGGTGGTGAGTTTCCCCTTGTCTATGTCCACTGACATGTTCGGAATTAGAGGAGTCCTTATCAAAAATTGGGACATCCTCAAGGGAGAGAAAGGCTTAACAACTGTACTTGGAGCAGCCCCGAACTTTTGCTTCAAACGAACCTCTTCCCTAGGATGTTCGTTTGAGAAAAACAAATGCCCAACCCTGCAGGAAGGGATAGCAACAGACCCTGGGATGTGTGACTGTGGCAAATGCATGGCCTGTGTTTTTGTATGAAAGGGCAACAGCATCTCTTTCCCACACTGCAATATAACTGTTCGATTTCATGACCACTTTGACTGCAACTCTAAAAATGTGGTTTACTGCACTATTTGTGTACGCTGTGAAAGTTTTTATATAGGCAAAACCAACAGAAAGCTAAGTGACCGCATAAAGGAACACACCACAGCAATCCGCAAACAGGACAGTTTGAATGTCTTAGCTAAACATAGCACACTCTGCATGAACTTCACAAGCTTTAAGTTTATGGCATTAGAAAGAATGGCTGAGTTCATAGGAGATGTGGACACGCTCTTGCAAGTCCGGGAGCTAAAATGGCAGATCGAACTTAGAGCAGATGTCAGCCCAGGTCTTAATGAAAGCCTAAACATCAAATGTGCCTTAAAATGGTATAGAGTATTGAAATGTAAGTTAACTTGATTTTATTAGAAGTATGTCATATAGTATCTGAAAGTACAGAAATGCAATTTGACTGGGTCTTATAAAGATAATAAAGTTTTTTTTTTTTGTTTTGCACACGACCCCACTTTGCACACGATACCTCAGGCTTCTCTCCGAGTTTCTGTTCCAGGTATACGTGTTGCACATGACCCCGGTATGCACACGACGCTATAGGATTCACATGGCACCCCTCCTGGTTAATTGATCTACCTTTTTAATGATAATCAAGATGCACACAGCACCTTGCAAGACTAATGTTGCTACATTATTATTGGATAGGAACTGTTGTGTTAATTTAAATAAACTACTTGAAGTAATGTATTTAAACAATGTTAAAATGGTTGCTTGTATTAATGAAACATCATTCTGAAGAAGTCTTGATATTAAAGAAGACAAAAGCACTAAATAATACAAGAGTTGATGGTGTTTTCCTTTTAATTCTGTTTTAACGCTTTTGTGTCACAAAGTTCATTCTTAGTTAGTGAAATTTATGTTAGTTTTTAGTGCATTTTTTACCAGATATATATATATATATATATATATATATATATATATATATATATATATATATATATATGTGATGTGTGTGTGTGTGCATGTGTGTGTGTGTGTGTGCGCGTGTGTGTGTATATATATATATATATATATATATATATATATATATATATATATATTTGTTTCTTTCTTTCTTTCAGCTTTTCCCAGTTAGGGGTTGCCACAGCGGATACCCACACCTCCAGGTTAGTGGCAACGCACGAAGCATCGGAGACTATCCAGGTGCAACTAACCATAGGCAAAACTGCCTTACAGTTTGTAGCATGCTACAGACCACCCTCTCAAACTCAGGAACCCCACACAGCCTTCCTGAAGACACTGGAGAGTATGAATGTCTCTCCAAATACCATCATTTTGGGAGACTTCAACTACCCAAACATAGACTGGGAACATTACTCAAGCCCCAACACCCTAGCCCAAAGGTTCCTAGAATTCATAAACTCAAATGCAATGGAACAACTAGTCACCATTCCCACAAGAGGAGACAATATACTAGACCTGATCATCACAAACATGGGGACAAAATGCTCCACACGAAGTATATCCCTCTTGGTAAGATCAGACCATAAATTAATCTCACTGGAAATCCACATCCCGCCCCACCCCTGCACAAAAGACCACAGTGAAGAACTTCTCAAAAGCAAACTTCACACTTCTTAAGACTGAAGTGGTATCCTTCAAGGCCCCTGGGCCAGTGGAAACCACAACCCACACTGCTGAATCCTTTGCAAATGCCTTCTATGGGCACCTTCAAGAATGCATGGATCATGCAATCCCAAATAAAACCAAGACCCATTCCCCCAAAGGCAGGCACCTGG
>NC_056727.1:388082302-388159802 GCF_019279795.1 Protopterus annectens | reverse complement strand
TCTGAGGATGTCCTTCAGTGTGACTCAGTTACTGCATGTAGGATGGTCACTGACTGTTGCATTCTGTATAATATGATCGTGCACCAGTCTGGTGTTGAAGTGACCTATGATGTCACTGCAGCTCCCAGTTCAAGTTTCACTTTGACTAATGATGACCAGCCCAGCAGTGGTAGCAAGAGACCCCATGTGACAGAATCCTGCAGAGCAGGTGGCTGCATAGGTAAAAAAGACAGTGTTTATTCCAGAACTATGGACCAGGACATTTAGGTTAGTGTTTCCATTTAAAAAATAATACATAAAGTATAACTGATGCATGCAGTGAAACCTGTATGGTCTGTGGTGCATCGTCTAATACCACTGTTCATCTGACATTCTCTTTTATCTTAAAATACTTTTTTATTACTAGCTGTTTGCCTGACTGATTACTGATTCCTGTTGAGTGATGCTGAAAGGCAGCCAATCAATAAATAAGTCAAAAGTTGCACATGCTGTATTTAATAACTTTGTGGTTTAATTATCTATTTACTATGTAATAGAAAGCTGTACTGCCAGCAGTGAAAAAAAAATTAAGCTTCATTTGTGATTTCTGTGCAAAGAATTATGTTGCATTGCACATCAGATTGCATTTTTGCTGTCCTTCAGTATAATTACTAGCTTAGTGACTGCACTCATTTGTGCAGTGATGAGGGTGCACTGACAGTAGTTAAGTGTATATGGCAGGAAGATTATTTCAGTGTGTCACTTCTGTATGATGTAGTGGACCTGGAAATGTTGGCTCATTAATATTGTGATTTCTTATGTAACTGTAAGCATATGGAATGATAATGCATGTATCATTGCTTTGGACCCACTGGTAGGTAACATACTTAGCAGAAGTACTGCCCTCCTTCCCACAATAGTTTCATTTAAACAGAAATTTAAAAGATTCCAATTTCAGACTCTGGTGAAAATAATAGCTGGAAAGGGAATAACTTTACATATATGCAAGCCACATCCCCGCCCCCAACTAAACCGTATTTCCAGTACACAGATATATTTGGCAATGAGCATAAATCACAGCAGCTAAAGATCAAATGAGCCATACACATGGTGCAACTGATCTGGAGGAAGGGCTACCATGAGTGACCTTTAAGCTGAGTTAGTGTGACGATTTGATCTGAAAGAGGAAGGTGATCTGGCTGTCAGCGAGCTGACACTGCTATGTGATCATGATAGTAATCTGGAACATGAGGTTCTCTTACTTATAGATGACTGCTGACATGGCCTTTGAGAAATGAGTTGAGATTGCTCACTGTGAGTACTGACATTACTGCCTTGAGAGTCAGTGTTAGTATTATGTGATCTTCCCCCATGTGTCCAGACAGTACCCCATTCCCTTCTCCTCGTAAAACTGACTCCAGCTTGACTCTGGTATGTCTGAACCAGTGTATGAATGGAAGCTGCAACTGATGCCAGGTGTATGCTATGCATCCATGATACCTTGGCATTATCTCTGTTCTCTGCCAATTCAAGTGTAGTACTGGAAATCTTCTTGCATAGCCTGTAGGATTTTCCCAATTTCTAGCTGACTCTTTGTTGCAATGGTGTGAGCCCTAATTATGTCACAGCACATTTCCTGTTTCACAGTCAAAGCTTTGTGTGTCTCCTGAGGGAGCTCAAAATAATTTCTGCATCTGGCACCCCTTTGTAATGTTGTCAGTGTGGGAAATGTGTCCTCAGACTGCCTGCCTTTATGTTCAAACCATTCTTCTGCATGTGGAGACACTGGTGTAGATGTTCGGGTTTGTTCCTGGTGTATAAACTTGAGTGGAATGTCAGCCTGTGTTTGGCTTTGCAGTGCAGTGTCACTTTCCATAGAGTTAGAGAGCCTGCTATTAAACCTGGAGACTTCTTGCTACTTCCCTCAGGTTGCCTCATAAATACAGTTACAGTATCATCATCTTCATCATCCTCCTCATCGTCAGTATCATCACCAACACCCATTCTACTGTTGACCTCATCCATATTTTTCGATACAGTTAAACTGTTTATGATGCTGAGTCTAAAAGAAATCATTACAATACATTAATAGGGGTGCAACAGCATATTTTATAGTGTACTTACAAGGGGGAAATGAGATGCTTACCATGCACTCTGCCTTCACTTTCATTAGATGCTGATGTGCAGTGCTCACCTAATAATAATGAATTGTGAAGTGCTTAATTACAGCACTGTTCATCAGCATTCTATTTTGACTATAAAAGGTTACATTTTAACCTTCAAGAGTGGATGAATGCAAATGCTGCTGCAGCCTTTGGTTTGATGGTTCAGTGTCTACACCACCTCTAATTATTCCAGTTGTACCATCCTCTGTATCAGAGTCATTCCCATGGATGGACAGAAGATTCACATCATCTGGTATTAACTTAATAAGATTTATAGCACCCCCCCCCCCCCAGTAGTGGTCCTGGAACTTACATTCTGCCTGGTGTTCCCTCTTGCTGCAATAACCAATTTTCAGATGTATGAACAATCCAAAACTTGTAATAATGTATTGTTAACTTATTACAATTTCAGTGAACAATACCACATGTCAAATATCATGCAAGCACTTCACCATGATTATACATCATGCAGTGAAGTCATTAAATGCACACTATATTTCAAAATACATTGCAGGTGAGCTTTAAAACATTATGACTGCATAGGATAATACAAGCTTACTAGGCTAATGGCCAGGTGCCCTTACAAGCCTAGCCAAGAGTTTATTCCCAAAAAAGAAACCTCATTCAGCACTTGTCACCCCTGTCAGTGAGGGAGAATGGTGGAACCACTGGGACAAATTTGTGGTTTTGCATCCAATAATCATGATTGCGCTTGAAGATGGTCAGCAAGGCACTCTGTTTGACATGTATGGGAAGTCTAATTCAGAGACAGGGCAGCCTCTGGGAGACAAACCTGTCTCTCCAGCAGGTTTTGTTGATGTTGCATATTAGATTTAGGCCTATCAAGCAGGTAATGCGTGAGGAGTTAGACTAACGGATATGGAGCTTCTCTAGCAAGGCAGGGTCCAATATTGCTTTGTAGGTGTGACACAGATCACCTCTGAGCAATCTGTATGATACCAAGTAGAGTGATAGTGATTTGAGCTTGTCCGCATAGGACAGGTGTTGGACACCATGGATTTTCTTTGTGAGGTATTTCTGTGGCCTTTCCAGTTGGTGCACGTGTTTGGAGAGGTGCATACCAAATGGAGTGTTATACTCAATTATAGGTCTAATGATGGAGGAGTACAGAGAGGTAATAACCTCCTTTTTTTCTGGATGCAATCCCTTTACTTATGAGTTAAACCAAGTAAAAGGCTTTTCTGACCATTGCCGCCACATGATGGTCGAATGTGAGGTTGTTGTCAACTTGAGTACCCAGGTCTCTCTCCACAGTTTGTGCGCTAAGGGGGTTGCCGTTGATGTGGTAATCAGTAGGGGGAGTGTTTTTGTCAAATTGTATGCTAATACATTTTTTGTGTTTAACTTAAGGCCATGACTTTGGTGCCAGTTATTTGTAGCTGTGAGACCCTCTTGCAATATGTTAACATCATTTGGGGAGTCAATGACAGCACCCAACTTGCAGTCATCTGCAAACTTTGTCAGCCACAGGCCCTTTGTCTTTACCTGGACCTCTGAGAAGTAGATGCCAAACAGTAGGGGTCCCAGGACAGATCCCTGGGGAACACCACTAGTGACAGGTCTGCTGTCAGAGGTGGTGGCACCTATTTTGCCCTTGTGGGTCCTATCTGTGAGCCACTTGGCCACCCATCTGATAAGATAGGGATTAACACCGAGTTGTGCTAGCATTTTGATGATACCCGAATGGGGGATTGTGTCAAAGGTCTTGGCCAGGTCAAGATAAGCTGTATGTACTGACTTTCCCTCATTCAGGGCCTTGGTAACAGTCTCAAAGAAGTCAACTAGGTTAAATAGACAAGATCTGCCCCTGACGAATCGCAATTGGGTGGAGTCAAGTGCTTGGAGATCACCTATGTCCTTGTTTATGAGATCCATAATAATATGCTCCAGATCAGACTTGTTAAGCTAATGGGTGATAGTTTCCTGGGTCAGTAGTGGCACCACCTTTGTGCAAGAGGATGACAATAGCGGTTCTCCACTCTGCTGGAATGAAGCCTGTAATTAGGCTGTGGTAGAATAGGAATGAATACGGTGAATAGAGTGCAACTGTTAATTTGTCTCTTAAAAAGTATTAACTAATTTATAACCTTTTTCTTTCTTAAGTGTGTGATATCCTAAGTAACTTGCCACCTATCTCTGCTATTCAAGAGTCAATATGGGCAGCTCAACCTTGCAGTGTAAATTCAGGCCAATTACACATTTAGCATGCAAATTAGACTACTTTATATGCATGTCTGTGAATCGTAGTATATCAGCATATTTCAGATTTTGTCAATTGTGAGCACGCATCACACAGTACATAAGTGAATATGAAAAAGACATGGGTGCTCTGCAGATGTTTATGAACTTCACAGCATTTCTCAGCAATGCCAGGTTGTTTGCAAACACAAGCTGCTGGGCTTCAACTAATCAATATAAGAATATACTTGTAAAATTCAAAATGAAGTTGTCTGAATGTCAGGTTGAAGTCAATCTGAAGGTTAATTCTTGCCCATCCAAGTCAGTATGCCACACCCTAACAAGCAATACACAGCAAAAAATCCTACAAATAATGCTTCACATTAGAATTGACATTTCATTCTCAACTTCCTTTAAAAAAGGAATAGGCACCACTTCACTGCATGACACCTTATGCTGCTACAGTAAGACAGAAAACAACAAGTAAATGTTATGAAGAAATAACACTTATTGTTGTACATAAACTTAGAAATAATCCATTAGTAATTGTATGGTCAATTAAGTTTTTCCCTTTAAGAAAAACAAGTGTGTGACAAAGCAGTTGTGGTTACACCCAACCTGTCAATGTTATCAACAAGCGGTCTGATAAGCATGCTAGTAAAAAAGGGTTTGGTCAAGATGATGTCACAAACAACAGGGAGTTGTTATAACCCTGCTTAACACAACTCTCACCATACTTTTCCCATTGTTGTTCTGGATCTTTGAATGATAGCAGCACCAGTGAGGGTACAAGGCCATGCTCCTGTCTGGTCTGAGAAAGAGACCTTAATCGTGCTCAGCCTCCTGCATGACTCATACCTGGAGAAGATCCAGGCATGCACACACAGGAAAAAACAGATATCTGGCAGCAGTTGTGTGACGACCTACTAACCCTGATAGGTATAACCTGCTCTGGTTAGCAGTGCTATCACAGGTATGACAACTTGCAAAAGCTTAGTGCTGACCACCTGGCAGAGTGGGATGACCAGGTTACATCCTGAAGGCTAGAGTTCTATTGAAAGAAAAAATTTTAATCCATATATAACTGTAAGGGACATAAAAACACATTGCACAAATACATGTACTTCAACAATCAGAAATCTTTACCTGCAAATATATACTTTAATTGACATTCTGAAATGCATAAAAAAGGACTAGCATTTATGTAGTCAAAAAATGCGTCTATATTATAACATCAAAATCTAAACACTTCGAATGTTATAATATTGAATCCATTCAATCGAAACAACAGAAAACCGAACAGTCAGAATAGCAATTTTTTTCCCAGGGAAAAATTTGCTGTTCCGACAAACATACACACAACTCAAGCACACCAAAATAAATAATCCACATGCATACACTTCACGAAACCCTACACTAAACCAGACATACACCACTAGCTACCCACTTACTTTAACCCAACCCTAACCCTAAGGTCCCTAACTATCGCACACTCACCTTACCCACTCCCTAACCCTAACTCACCTACCCCACCCTAACCCTCACATCCACACAATCGCACATTTACCTGAACCGCGCCCTAACCCTAACTCACCTAACTCATGCCCAGTCGCACACTTACCTTTATCAGATCCGTAATCTTCACTCCACAGTTGAGGAAATAGTGAAGCTGCAGAAACGGCCCACTGAATACTTTCCCTAGGAAAGTATTCGGTGTTCTGCAGCTTTGCTATTTCAAGCGTTCGCTCTACTGGGTTCGATATTATAGCATTCGGAGTTTTTGAACTTCGATGTTATAATATAGACCCTCAAAAAATACATCTTTACAAGACAGAGAGAAAATATTACTATGTTAACAGGTTACAGTAATAAATGAAAATGCCATTAAAGAATATGAAAATGGTGATCTGTATAAGTAGCTCTGTAATGTATTAGTAATGGTCAAATATCATTAATGCTGACTGCATGTAATACAGTTATGAATCAAAAGTTACAGCTACAGATATAAAAAACTGTGTAGCATTGCCCTGAAAAAATTATAAGACTTTTTGTATAGGTAATATATATTATAGGAAGATAGCTTTTGTGAGAGGTAACTAAATATAAGTAAAAAGCAATTGCCTAACTTAATTGTTTCTTCATAAGTATTTCTAGCTGTACATACAACATTGCTGAAATAATACTCATCCCATCATAGTCAGACTGACTGTTGAGGAGGCGGGGGGGGGGCTAAGTTTGCTGAAATAATGAACAGTGCATACATTTCAGAGAACAAGGTGTTTTACTTCAGTATTACTTACTGTAAATTGGAGAAAGTTCTACACAAAAGGAAGCTCACACTTCCTTGAATTGTTATATTTGTGATTCAGGTATTCCATGCATTTTTTAAAACAAAAACAGGACTTGTTTCATATTTCTTTACTATATTACACAATGCAATAGAATATGTAACTGCTTTATTCTAATAATATATACATATGTATTTATTCAACATTTAAAATCAGTCAAAAAGACAAATAAGCAATGCTTACTGAGATTATAAGGCATAAGGCATATGTATGTATGTATATATATATTTATTATTTTATTTATTTATTTGCAGTTGGTTTACCAGGATAGTCCATTGGGCCAAAAAGAACCCATTTTCAATGGAGTCCTGGGGAGAAAAGCTCCAAAACAAAGATTACAAAAAGATTACATTAGTTTACAATTTCAATCATTTGTAGATTAGAGACAAATCTTTAAACAATGGTAACAAAAAGATTACAGCAGTTTAAAATTTCAGTCATTTGTGGGTTACAGAAAAAACAAAACAAAGGTTAAGCAGTTACAGTGATAAGTTATGGGTTTTATTTTGTAGGAAAACTAAGATATGAGCAGATGAAATAAAGATTCTTAGGTTAAGTTCTGTATAGGAGCAAGCATTGCTGTTGTGTAAATATATAGTTCCTTGAGTGGAATTGTAGGGATTGTCAAATGATAAGATGTTGTTACAGTTGGCTAAATTGGTGTCTAGTAATATATGATATAGTTGTTTGTAGGCGGTGGGGAATAGGCTATGAGGGGTGGGTACAGGAGCATTCCCATGAGGATGTTAAATGTGAGTGCAGTGATTTTTAAAGGCAGGGAGGTTGGTGGTGATACGGATAGAGGGAGGAAGTGAGTTCCATATGCGTGCCAGGGCATAGGATAGGAGGTTTTGTCCTGGAGAGTGAAGGGGTTTGTACAGCTCTATTAGGTTTTGGTTATTAGATCTTAGGAGTCTTTGTGGCATGTGCATTTTAAAGGTAGAGTTGAGAGAGGGACAGAGGGAGGGTTGAAAAATTATAGTTTGTGAGCAAAAGTGAGCTGAGTATATGAGAGATAGTGAGGAAGCTCTAGCCAATTGAGTTTGTGCAGAGATGTACAGTGATGGGTAGATGATTTGTGGCTGGTGGCAAATTTGGCAATCTTATTATAACAGGAGGACAGTTTAGTTTTGAGAGATGATTGTAGGTTTGTTAGGAGAGGGGCACCATACAGGAGAGAGGGGATGAGAAATGTAGTAGCAAGAGTGATCTTTGTAGATGTAGTGAGGAATTGATTGTTACGGTACAGCATGCCGAGTTTTTGGTGGGTTTTTTTTATGTTTAGTAGTAGGTGGCTTTTGAATTTAAGCTGGTCATCAATCTGGACTCCTAGTAGTTTGGTTTCAGATACTAGTTCGAGAGGTGTATTATTCTGGCTAGTGATGGAGAATAGTGTACTATCAAAGGTTGTGGTTTTTGAGGGGGTAAATACCATAAGTTTGGTTTTTGATGCATTGAGTGCTAGATGATTGTCCTTCATCCACTGTTCTGTGGTAGAGAAGGCGTCTTGAGTTAGATGTAAAAGAGTGGGGATGGATCTGGCTGCACAGATAATTGTAGAATCATCTGCATATTGAATAAGTTTAGCATGGGGAATTGAATGGAAAAAATCGTTTATGAATATATTGAAAAGGAGAGGGCCGAAGATGGATCCTTGGGGAACACCAGTGGGTGTGTTAAGGAAAGTGGAGATGGCTTTTTTCCACTTGACAGCTTGTTGTCTGTTAGAGAGATAGCTGGTGAACCAATTGAGAGAGGAAGGGGATAGGTTTAGGTTAGATAGTTTAGTAAGGAGAAGGTTGTGAGAGATAGTATGAAAGGCCTTAGACAGGTCAAGAAAGAGGGTAGATACAGTGGAGCCAGATTCTCTGTCTTTATTTACAGTTTCCAGGAAGGAAAGGAGGGCAGTCATGGTACTGTGACCTGGTCTGAATCCGTGTTGTGTGGAAGTTAGTAAGTTGTTATCTAAGAGATAGGGAAGGAGTTGAAGATGGATACATTTCTCTAGGAGTTTTGATATAGGAGAGAGGATGGCGATGGGACGAAAGTTAGTAATATTGTTATTATTGCCTCCTTTGTGCAGGGGAATGATAAAAGCCCTTTTCCAGAGTTTGGGTACAAGACCTTCTTGGATAGAGCGATTGATTAGGATGCTGATGGGGAAGGCAATGGCTTCGGCAGCTATGCTGAGGAAGGATGATGGAATGTTATCGGGGGCATTGGAGCATGGTTTTAGCTTTTGAAGGAGTTTTCTTATGGTAGAAGTAGGAATAGGTTTTAGGGAGAATGATGGGAGTTAGGAGGCTGGAGATGAAGGGGGTGACGATAGGGAAGATGCAGAAGTAGGGGGTGAGGTGTTATTAGAGAAGGATGAGGTTAGCTTGGAAATAGAGTCTATAAAAAATGAATTGAATTGGGTAGCCAGATCTATATCTTGTGCATTTGGGTCTGGGCTTGGGTTTTCTGTTGATCCAGGTTTTAGGAGGGTAGTGATGCCTTTCCAGAATTTTTGTGGATTGGTTTTGTGGTTGTTTTGGAGTAAGGAGAAATAATTCTGTTTATCAATTGTGATATATATATATACATAGAATATATTCAAATACAGTTGAACAAGATTATCCTTCTCTCTTATACTTTCAGCTGAGGAAGAGATCCTATACAGCTCCCAACAGGAGAAGAGAAGAATGCAACATCTGGTGGAATCTTCTGGTAAGCATAATACATGTCCAAAAGGTATTTATTACTTAACTATGCATAGTATACTTTATTATATATAATTCAGGGTAGCATAAATAGTATTACAGCAGTGCTTTTAAAACTGATTTCAGTGGTGATCCTGCAAGCAAGTGCTGTTATATCTTTGCAGCCAAAATAAATGCAAAAGTAGACATGAACAGATCGAAAAAAAATATGCTATGTTGGCCAAGATGGCAAGCAGTTAGCAGCACAGGAATGTTGCTCTGTTTCTCCTATACATTTTTATCAGGATTAAATTGTCTTTTTCATCAAAACTCATTAAAATAAGTTCAATATCATGTTGGAAATTTCTTGGGACATTTTGGTGGAAAAAATAATTTACATTTCAAATATTTTCCTGTCAAAACTTCAAGATAAAGAATTACCAAAGGAAGATGAACCACTCTAAAGTAGTTTCATGAGAAACTTTTCATGAGTGAAGAAAGAGTTACAGTCTACGCCTTGTAGTATATAATACCTATCCTTAAAATTAGATAAACTGGACTCCAAAGTCGACAAAATAAAAAAAGATTGTACAAACAGATTGAATTAATGAAGGAAGAAGTGAAACAGCAGAAATTCCAGATATCTGCTATGCAGGATTCTAATGCTGACATAAACAACAGACTTACAGAAAGAGAACATAACATTTATTTTATTCTTCAACAAAACACATTGCTGGAAAAAACTGATGACCTGGAAAATAGGGCAAGGAGGAACAACATCTGGATTTCTGGAGTCCCTGAGCAACTAGAAGGCAATAACATGGTAAACTTCTTATTCACTCAAATCCCTAAAACATTAAACCTTCCTGAAGTCCTTTCATTTGATATAGAGAGGGCTTATAGATCTTTGACTGTAGTGACACCATGCCAAAAACTTTCAAAATCCAAGCTCTATAATAGTCAAATTTATTTCTATTCAAGACAAGGATCTAGTTTTGAAAACATCCTGGTCTATTTCACCCATAAAACTTGATGAGTCTTTCATTAGATTTGACAATGACTATTCCTATGTGGTGGTTTTGAAAAGAAAAGTTTGTGTTCCTCTGTTAAAATCACTGAAGAAAGCTGGAATAAAAACTCACCTGATCTACCCTGCAAAACAAAGATTATTTTTGCCAGAGGGGAAAAGAACATTTGATTCCTTAGAAGATGCAGTTTTCTTTGTCCAGAAAAATAATTTACTTAATTCTACTGATGATATGGACCTCATTATATCTTTAAAAAGACGGTGCAAGGAATGACTGGAAAGTTAAAGAGAACAAAAAAGCTGAGAGACACATACACTTTTCTGTTTTCCTTACATTAATTTTGGTTTATAAGTATTAGTCTCCCTGCTATTGTAATATTTGAGTTTTTCTATTAGAGGGAATAAAGCATATAGTGATAAGCTTATTTTAACAAACTATTATAATACCACATTCAAACAGTTTTATTTTTTTCCAATACCACAGAAGGAAGTTACAGCAGGCCACAGTAAATAAGCAGAACTTTAATAAATCTTAACACCTTGGCTTACAAGCCTTCAAGAGATAAAACATTACACATTTCACTCTTCTTATATACAACACTCAGTTATTCAATTAAAACTTAATTAAATAAATTACAGTCTGTATTTAGCCCATTAGGTGACAAAGTACTAAACTTCAAAATGCAGACAGTTTCTTTATACAGGCATTTTCTCTTAACTTCCACATCATCCCATCCTTGAACAGTATCTAAAATAGCTGCCTTTAAACACTCACTTTTCCCATTATGATGTATATTAAAATGCTGTGCTATGGGACTCTCTAATCTATTATTTTCTTATGTCCCTCAGGTGCTCTTGTAGCCTAATTCTAAACATCATTTTAGTTTCACCTATATAATATAGGTCACAGGAATACCTCAGCACATAAATTACCCCTTTATTATAACAATATACACCAAATCTAGGGGTAAAAGATATCCCATTTATGTTCTGAAAGTATGGCACAAAATACTGACACACTGAACATTTTTCACTTGACTTCATACCTTTTATTCCTACAGTTTTATATAAATTTCCTGTAGGACATTGGAACTGGCTGTGCACTATAATATCTTTGATACTTCTTCCCTTCTTAAGGAACAACAATGGTTTACATGGCAACACTTTTTTTGGCTTGAGATCCTTTAACAAGAATTCCCAAAAATATTTAACAGCACCAAAAATGTCCTTAGTTTTCACATTAAGGGTATTAACAAAATATACCTACCTATTAATTAAACCTTCAACCTGATTAGTGCTGTCAATACAATTATATCTTTGTTTTTTAACCACATCCCCCTCTACAAAATAGATCTGTCTATACAGCCTATGTAAAGCTTTCTCCAAAGTATCGTGTTTATAACCTTTTCTCAAGAAATGGGCATTTATAAATTTTAAATCTTGCCATAGCATATGTTCACCACTATTAAGCCTAGCTATTCTCAAAAATTTTCCATATGGTAAAGACTCCATTAAATGTTCTGGGTGAAAACTGTTTCCATGTAATGCATGATTAATATTTGGGAATTTTCTATGCACTCTAGTTTGTATATTTTGAACAACAATACCCTCTAATTCAATATCTAAATAAATCACTTTACTACCAAATTGTAGCCCATCAAAACCTAAACAAAAACTATTCTGTTGTAAGTCACAGAAGAAGCTATGGATTAGGGATTCTCTCCCTTTACATACAAAAATGAGGTCATCAATAAACTTAAAGTACTTAATAACATACTTTTTGTAGAATTCCATCTTATATGAACATTTTTGTTCAAAGTGACCCATAAATAGGTTGGCATACATGGTGGCAAAAGCCACCCCCATTGCAGTACCCTTAATCTGATGAAAGATCTCTCCATTGAACTCAAAATAGTTGTGTTCCAAACAAAACTGTAACAATTCTATAATATAACTAGTTAACGGATTACCCCCAGAAATGCTGTACAGCCTCCAAACCTATTATGTGACTAATATTGGTATATAAACTTTTCACATCCACCACTATCCAATAATTATTTTCTTCCCACATAAACGTTTTCACTTTTGCAAGAAAATCAAACAAACAAGTCTTTTAGATAGGAGCCAATTTAACCACAAATTTTAACAAATACTTATGTAATAATAAGCCTATATTATGAGAAAAATATTTAGAGGCTGCCACTATCGACCATCCTAATGGAGTTACAGGGTCTTTATGAACTTTAGGGAGACAATAAAATCTAGTTATTACACTACCTTCAGAAGGAGATTTCTTATCTATATCATGTTTCGACAATAACAAAGCCTATAACCTTTTAGAAGTAAGTCATTATGCTCTTTTATTGCTTTATTATAATCTTGAAACAAAGCTCTTTATATATATTTTTGTCATTCAAATTATCATCATACATCTTTTTTGTATTGTATGTAGTGCATAACTACTATATAATGCCCCTTATCCACAGGCTTAATAACCAGTTCACATCATTCACTTAGTTTTTTCAAAACCTTCCACTCTTCAATAGATAGATTACATGTTATTCTATTACTATTATTCAAAAATTCCATATGTATCCTATCCATTTCAAAATCCATCATAGCTGAAAAGTGTTTAATAATTTCACAAGTAAAGGGAGGAATGAAGTCACTTTTAAATGGTATGTCAACTGTATCTAACAAGCAATAAGCATTAGGTTCATTTTCAAAGGAGGAGTCACAAGAAACATATATGTCACTTTCATATTCTGTGTCACCCTCATACTGAAGCATCTCACATTTATCATATACTTGTACATTTTGTTTAGCAAAAATATCCAAAAGATAGAACTTTCTAATAACACATTTCCACTTTAAAAACATGTTTTCTAAAAAGAACAGTAGGTATAAATTTCAAACCGTAATTTAAAACACGTTTCTCTGTCACTTAAATCACAATGTGATTAATTCAACACCAAATTATCACAAGTTAAATTTAAATTTCTAACTTGTGAAAAAATATATTAAAGTCAATACTAATTTCACTTCTGCTATTGCTGCGGTCTGCTAGACTGCTCAAAATGCTGCCTTTTTCTCCCATTATTAATTTTTTTAATAATTTAATTTTTTATTTATTCATTTTCCTTTTTTTCCTGTCCTCTCACTCCTTCCTTGTCAACAATAATCTAGTAACTGAATAACTTTAATAGAATGAGTCTCATTTGGGGACTAGTTTGACTGTTGGGAAATGTATGTGTGTAGAAGGGAATGTTAAAACTCATTAGTGTTTTAATTTGTAATATTTAACACAATATTTACATATAGCGCTAATGACAGTGAGGGATACAGTTAAAATGTGTGCACTGATGTGTTTTAATCCCCTTTCTTTTCAGTGATGATATTAAGGTTTTAAAATGTAGCTTGTAGAATGTGTCCATGAGCCTTCTGTTTTTAAAGACATTCTTTTCAGTCTATTTTCCTACCAAATTAATTCAGAAGAGTTTAGAGAATGTTTTCAGTTTACCTTGTGCTTCTGTGTGTCTCTGCTTCACTCTGATTCCTTCCTGAACAGTTTATGAATCAGAAAGAAAGTGCAATGTGACCTATAACCCCTCAGAAACAGAATGCTTACAGAACACAGAAAAGGTTGCTAAAATGACCTTTTAAATACTCTAGCTTTTAAAATGATATTTCCCAGTATTAAAGACAAATGGTAAGTAGTGCAGTTTAATATAATAGCAATTCATTAGACTTTTGAATGGCTTATTTTACCTATATACACTTAGAACATCTGTTTGATTATTGAAGGTGGAAACAAGTGAAATGATGCACAAAAGGTGCATATTTGATGTGGGAAACATACGGATGTTCTTATTAAACTTCAAATACAATACACAAATATACACTTAATAGCTGAGTGGAAAATTCTGTCATTTCTTTATGATTTTTTTGTTACTGATGACTGCTTGTCTGTGATGAATAAAAGACTTTTGCTTTGGAAGGCTATCTGAGTTTCATGAATTTGGAATTTATTGTGACTGAGCTCATTGACAAAGTTTTAAGACTACCAGTTTTTCTGCTTTTTATTGTTTCCTCAACACTCGTGTTGGTGAGGTTGGAACTAGACAGACTCCTGTGCTAGTTAATTCTTTTATGTTTGTTATACAATGTTGTACATATAGGACACACATGTTATTCTGGTTAAATTACAGCCGTATGTACCTTAAAAAGACACTATTTACTCATAACACAGAATTTCTTAATGCATATAAATATTTCAAGCATTAAGAATGGTCTGAGCATATCTTTAATATGATAGTTAATATATAAATAAATGTTATATATAATTAATGCTAATTATTAGTTATTTAAAGTTCTTCTATTTGAAGAACTATTTATTATATATTAACCTTATGCAGTTTTTTTGGTTTGTTTTCTACTAATTTAACATCTTCTTAAACAGTGTAAGATATTTATTTAGAAAATTTTCATTTTATGTACATAGAAGTAGTAGCAATAATGTGATTGGTTGTGTTATGCTGTTGTTAGTAAGCGGCTTGTATGAACTTTTCATAACGCCTGGAATACTTTATTCAATGTTTTTAATTCTGAAATTTTAATATCATTCTTATTGTGTTTGTCCATAACAAGTTGTTCTTTTGTTAGCGTAATGCTTAATGCACTCAATCATTTCATAATAGTTCCCATACCTATTGTTCCAGTAGAAGCCAACATATGTATGCCTTTCATTAAATATAAATAGGTTGAATAACCCTTTCAAGAGGAATAGTTTAAACAGTATTTAACTCTACATAAAGCAAACACTGTTTTTCTACAGGAAACTCATTTATTGGCTAAAGATTTAGATACATTGTTGTTAAAAGATTACTCAGTTTGAACTGGCTCTCAGTTTGGTTCAAAAAGAAAAGGTGCTCTTTTTCTCTGGAAACAAAATGTCAGGCCTATCTAAAATAGTGGATTCATAGTCTGACAAGAATGGTATGTTGGGTTGGTGGTTATAGAAATTCATAAAAAAATACTATATCCTTATAAATACTTGTTGGATCCCTGGTATTGGTTCTAAAACAGTTAAGAAATACTTAAATATTATAACACTATACTGTAAAGGAGAAATGTTGATAGCTAGTGATTTTAGCTGCATCCTATCAGACAAACCCCAAGATTTAATGTGTAGGCTCTGTGTAGAGCAAACATAGAATCTATTCATGTATACAAACATGGATCCCCCTCAGCAGCGCCCTATGCACATTAATAATTACACGCTGCCAAGGAAAAGCATAGTAACAGGGATATTGAATCCATGTAGGCATAAGTGTAGAGGCTGGTCAGATGTTATGTACATGGTGATGCTCCCTGTAATGTTCCATACTACTGGTGAAATGTGCTGTGTATTAATAGTTTGTGTATTAAATGTATAAAGTGTTATTTCTTTTTTATTTTTTTTATTTTTTTTAATGGCCATTCATGTGGTGCAGTAAAGCCAAGCCGCACATATGCATAGACAGCTGACACCTTTCAGACATCTAAAAATAAAAACCAGATATAATTAATTATGATAATTGTTTTTTTGGTGTGCGTGTGTTTGTTTTTATTTTATTGTTTTTTTCATGTCTGCTTGCACAGTGTGGCATGGAGCACAGCAATGCCAAGCTGCTCTTACACATACACAGCAGATACCTGCCAGACATCTAAAAATAGAAACAAGATGTAATTAATTATTTATTTCTGCTTTTGTTTATGCCAGTTTAAGTCCATTTGTGTGGCGCGCCACAATTGCTTAGTAGTATATGTGAGGGTATACTGCTTTATATACTATCAGAGTAGCTAAATTAGCAGAGTGGTAGTCTGAAGTTTCATAGGTCCTGGGTTCAAGTCCCTAGCACACATATCATTTGTTGAATGCAATTTGAAATGTCTTTTAAATGAAAATAAATATTTTTTACATTTGGGAAAGCTGCACAGTGCTAAGCACTGCTTAAATGTGGTTAATGGCTAATATTGTTCGCTCATTGCTAAGCTTCACTAAAACCACAGTTCTACGAGTTTTCATGCTGCTCAGCTTTGCTTAGCTGGTTTGCATGATGCTAAGCACCA
Organism: Protopterus annectens; assembly: GCF_019279795.1. Classification (NCBI taxonomy): domain Eukaryota; kingdom Metazoa; phylum Chordata; order Ceratodontiformes; family Protopteridae; genus Protopterus; species Protopterus annectens. Next base: position 388,143,292 of record NC_056727.1, on the reverse strand, counting down.
TGGTGCATTTTTGAATGTTCCTAAATGATGTGTAAGGGTGGGAAAACAGCCTATATTAAGACCAATAGATGGGAATTATGCATCATTTGTTGGAGTCTACTTATCTCTGATATGCCAAGCTGTGTTGCAGAGGGTTTATGCTTTTGGGTGAAGAGATAGGATGTGCTAGAGTCAAAGGTTTTTGTTGGGGTCTTCATATGCAACTATGATCCTAGACTGCTGCAGGGTGGTTACCCATACTCAAAGTATAAGGCTGAGGCCTGGGATTGGTTGGCCAGGGATCTTACCAGGGCTACTTGTATCCCTTGCACTGGTGAGCAGTGTCACCACTGCTATGATGACCTGAAATAGAGAAAGAGGGGAACATTGGACACCAGGGTCCAAGATATTAGGGCTCGGCATGCCCCACAAATATATAAGTATTATTTCCACTGTTTTACCAAAACAGTAGAAATAATACTTACATATTTGTGGGGCATGCTGAGCCCTAGCATCTTGAACCATGGTGGTACAGCGGTAGCATTGTTGCCTCACAGCAAGAGGTTCTCCTGTTTGATTCTCGGATGGAGTGCCTTCTGTGTGGAGTCTGCATGTCCTCCCTGCAGTCGAGTGGCCTTCGAAAGACATGCGTGAATGGGCATGCCTTCTCTGAAGGTTGGGCATCGGGCTGGCAACGGCACCATGAAAATTGTCTGCCAATCATTAGCAGACTGGAGTTCTGCTGTGGCGATCTCTAACCGGGAAAAGCCGAAAAGACAAAAAACATTTCCACTGTTTTACAAAAATTCAAGCTGAATGTGTGCAAAACTGGTATGCATAATGGTGTGCTTCTCTCCCAACAGCTGCAGTTGAAAGGACTTACAATATTCAGTCCCATGCCGGGCACCTGACCAGGTTGCACCATGTGTGTGGTAAGTATGGATATATTATGCTACCTGTAGTGCAATAAGCAATAAAGAATAAAAAAAATGTACTGCAATAAAAAGTAAACAACAACTGTAATGCAATAAATGGGCTATTAGAACTGTACTGCAATAAATGAATGATAACAACTGTATTGCAGTAAACAAGACAATTGCCCCAGTCCCCTTCAATAAGCACATCACACCGGATGACATTTGTTGACCTTTATTAAACTTCTATAAACATAATATTTATTAATTACAATGGAACCATAGTATAGCTGATCTTAATCAAAGCATAATTCATGTAATGTTAATCAGGACAGTGTAACCTTACTTGTCCTGACTAAGTAAGCAGCGTCCATACCTTTACTCCCTTACTTTACTTATGCAGCAGCGTCATACCACTCACTGCATTTATTTATGAAGTAGTATTCACTCACTCACTTCATTTACCACTTATTGAATTAAACACTCAATCAATAAGCAGTGTCCTTTCCTCCACTTGCTTATTTTATTTACCAAGCAGCTTCCAACTATTCACTTTCCTCTTCCAGCTCATTGAGATAAACATTCAACACCAGAGGGGGAACAGAAGAGGGCAAACCTGTCCCTCTTCTCTGCCCTACCTAGACTGAAGATAACCATAATCTGGTCAATTCCACAAAAGGGGAAGGAGGGTGGGTAGCAAGTTCATGCCAAAATGTGATTCCTTCCCAACTACACTTGCATAAAACCCCTTAAGCCCCTCCCTACCCTTACCTGATTTCCACACAATCATGCATCATGCTCATTTAACCCTTCCTCCTCTATCCTCTTAACTCCCAATAATATAATTAGCTAACCCTCCCCTCCCAAAGATGTCCCTGGTTAAATGGGTTTGTTACCAAACCTCATTTGTCCCAATCCCCTTCAATAAACACATCACACCAAATGACATTTGATGACCTTTATTAAACATCCAGAAACATATTTATTAATTACAACTGAACCATAGTATAGCTGATCTTAATCACAGCATAAGCCACATAATGTTAATCAGGACAGCATAACCTTACTCACCCTGACCCAGTAAGCATCATCCATACCTCCACTCACTTAATTTACTTATGCAGCAGTGTCCCACCACTCACTGCATTTATTTATGAAGCAGCGTCCACTCACTCACTTCATCACTTATTGAATTAAACATCCAACCAGTAAGCAGCGTCCTTACCCCCACTTGGTTATTTTATTTAACAAGCAACTTCCAACTGCTCACTTTCCTCTCCCAACTCATTGAGATGAACATCCAAAACCAGAGGGGGAACAGAAGAGGGTAAGCCTGTCCATCTTCTCTGCCCACCAGCCTGACCAGGCTGTTCCCCCCTCTATCCTCTTAACTCCCAATAATATAATTATCTAACCAACCCGAAGATGTCCCTGGACAAATTGGTTTGTTACCAAACCCCTTCAATAAACACATCACACCAAATGACATTTGATGATCTTTATTAAACTTCATTAAACATAATATTTATTAATTACAACTGAACCATAGTTTAATTGATTTTAATCACAGCATAATCCATGTAATGTTAATCAGGACAGTGCAACCTTACTTGCCCTGACCCAGTAAGCAGCGCCCATACTTCAGCTCGCTTAATTTACTTATGCAGCAGTGTCCCACCACTCACTGTATTTATTTATGAAGCAGCATCTACTCACTGACTTCACCACTTACTGAGTTAAACATCCAACCTATAAGCAGCGTCCTTACCTCCGCTTGCTTATTTTATTTACCGAGCAGCTTCCAACTGCCCACTTTCCTCTCCCAACTCATTGAGATGAACATACAACATCAGAGGGGGAACAGAAGACAGCAAGCCTGTCCATCTTCTCTGCCCACCAGCCTGACCAGGCTGTTCCCCCTCTCTCCTACCAAACCTCCAACCTAACCACTCATTAAAAGGCATGGATCCAAACATCATTCGGTGTACAGCATTATCTCTAGCCAAGCTGGATCCATGTCATCACCTCCCAAAGCCCTCTTCACATAAATAGCCAAATTATCCAATTGCCTAAACAGCTGAAATTAAACCACAATCCTTCTAGAATGCTAAAGTGACAAACCATAAACTAGCATAACCTCTGTACATTGAGTAAACTCTCACTTACCTAACCACCAATAGTAGCTTCACAATGATTCCCCAGTCATTATCTGCCAAATGCACTATGAAACCATAAACACATGCCAGACAAAACCATCCAAGCAGAATGTACCAGAACTCTAAGCCCAATGTCACCTGAAACAAAACAAGGTCAATGACAATAACCACAAACTGCAACCCAATGACCCTTCATATGCCAAAACCAACCCTTGCAACCGACTTTGACAATATGCAATGTCTGCCAATCTTCATACTATCAAACCTACCCTTTCAGGATATCAGCCTACCCTCCAAAATTTAGTAAATTAACATAACTGTCAACCTTGAAAATTTAGAAATTGCAGGTGAATCCTCCTTGACCAACTGAAGAGTTCCATATTTTTCACAAGTCCGGACCAACACACTCAACAACCTGTCACACCAACCTCCTAACCCTTAGACTGGGGAATTCAACTAAGCTAGCAACTACCCTACCATGTGCTTTACTTATAAAAGCTGCCCCAGAGCCCTGCAACAAGCATCCAATCCTGCTAACCCAACCTGACAAGCAGCATAGCATACCACTGTCATATGAACCAAATGAAAACAAACCCGATTCCCCTTCCCTCCTACCAAAATTTCCTACCCACACAAGGGGATAAACTACACAGTGTACTCCATACCCTCTAAACCAAATTAGATCCCTGTCATCACCTTCCAAATCCCTATCATATAAGCACCCAATTGCCTAAAGGCTGAGATTAAACTAATGATCCTTCTCAAGTGCTAAAATAAGCCTAACCTTGCATAACCTCTGTATATTAACTAAATTCTCACTTATCCTCTCTACCAATATTATTTGCATAATGATTCTCAGGAAATTACAAGGACAATTGCATAACATTATGCCAAACTGAAGCCACAATATAATGCCCAATGTATATAATGACCAAAATAAGCTTTCCTTTCCAACATCAGTTTAATAGCAATCCTGCCATTGAACCAACTATCAGATATAGACAAGGAAACATTTAACAACCGTCAGAACATTTACTGATGAACAACCACCGTCAAAATGGCCTCAATATATCCATAAAATGAATGCCCTATCAAATATACCCCAATAAATCTCCAACTACCAATGTCAACCCTCAAAAAAACCTATCCTCCCAATAACTGATGTCAGCCAGTCTTCACACTATCAATCTACCCCAACCCTTCAAACTAATGAACAATTGAGCAAAATTTTATGAGTTCATAGCCCTGTCACCCCTTGCGACTACAATACTCACAGCTAACACCTCGCTGACCAACTGAACTGCCTTACCTTGTGCCAAAGCCGAACAAATAACTAATTCTTCCCACCACAATTCTTACTACTGGGAGCTGCACCACAAATGTAACCAATCTGGCAATCCCCTACCATAATCCTTCCTTATAAACATAGCCCAAACTCCCACCGCAAGACTAAACAATGCCTTACATAAACCTTCCATTTCCTTGTAGCTAACAATGGACCCAATTCCTCATATCCACAATGCTCCCTCAAACCCTACCTACTATACCAGACCACCACTTATCAGCTCAAAGTGTTCATCAATGATACACATGTTACTCCCTCTGAAAACCATAACCTGGAATGTAACATTAGTAAGACCTGCTCGAGAGATAGATTTTGTCTTTTAGAAAATACCCACCTTGGAACAATTTCCCACTATAAGCCAGATTACCTCATTGGCCCTCTTCAAACCAAGTTTGAACAACTGAGTGGGCAACCATAAATTCACCCCAAGGGGTTCCACCCATGTCCCTCCTAGACAAGACCAGATACTATACGTGGATGAGGGTTGAATTTGGCTAGCCCATAAGGGCCCTAAAGCCTAGTAACTTCGTATGATCTTATGATTGTTGTGACTTGAAATTACTTGCAACCTCATTGTGTTCCACTCCCACAACCAACCCCACCCCCCAGCAGAATCTGTTACCTTTGATATCTAATCCTTTGGACCAGTAACTGTTGCTCTGTTTGTGCTCCCCTTGTGTGACCTCATTGGAACTCCAGCAACTGGGATATCCACTGCGACAACCTGCTTCCACCATCTGCAAGCTCCCTCCGTAGCACTGCTACAACTGAAACACCTGTCACAGCACCACCATCTGCAAAGAGAAAGACAAATGTAAATCCTCTGAAATGCATTAGTAAGGGTTCCCCTTTTTACCCATTTGTTCCCCATTATAGTGGTAGAATTCCACATCTTGGTAATGAAAGGAGAAGCAGCCAGGGTAATGAAAAATGTAAAGCATTCCATACCTCACCATTACAGAAAATTATGGAGCCTGCAACAGCATCCATGATAAGGAAAGACTTTCCTAACCTCCACCCTATAACCTTAGCAGACTACCAAAAGGTTTTAGATATACCACATTATAATCATTCCTACCTAAATTAAAGTTAACCAAAACACCTACTACCTGTTGAACAGTGTGACCTTGGCAGTACCTCCCATGTGCTGCCCTTTTCCACCAACAGATACATTTGACAGCAATGAAACAAAAAGAAAGAATGTGAAGTACCTCCATTACATACCCACACCTCCCAATGTACCTAAGTTTGAGGAAGTAGCTGTAAAAAACATTTCTAGCCTTACCATGTGTTGGCAGCCCTAACCCTGACCTCTCTCAAGTCATGTATGCAACTAAAATATCAGGCAGGTGCCATGTCAGCATGTCTGCATTCTCAATGAAACATCGCCCTACCATCTGTTCAGTACCCTACCCATCTATGCTCCTTCCCTTCCTTTCACTTACACCTAATGAAATGTTTTTCCAATGCCCAATAGTCTGAGCCCTTGGTCCTCAAGCTCATGTACCTGTTTTGTGGAGACTGGTGACCTACCACTGTACAGTGAAGGCACACCATCAGTGGACTGGAAAGAAAAAAACACACCACCAGGAGAGAAACGTACTCCACCGGCTTGTTATAGTGCTAATTGACAGCTCCCTGAAGTAATCTTTAATCCATTCTGAAACTATATTTGCCCCACCAAAAATCCTGGTATGCAAACTGAGTCATGTATATTGTGACCTGGAAACACCTATGCAAGGGACCAAGGACTACTGTACTATGCAACTGCATAACCCTAATTACAGGTATGAACCACCCATTTATAACATCACCAGCTAATGACAAAATAGATGATTTTAGCATGCCTTTCTTCCTACTAACCTTTGAACTGTACAACATCTATTAAATTGTGAGGCATAGCTCTCAAGCAATTAGGGACAAACAGCAACAGAATCAGGGACACATCCAGAAGGTCAGGGACACCTTTAAAATATTAGTGCTATTAACTTGAGATATCAACAGAATCTGCACATATGAATTAATATACATTTTCTGAAGTAAAAGCAGTCTATAATTCTTATTATTGTCATCACTCATTAATCGTAATTCACCACCTTTCCTCCAAAAGTCACTAGCTTTTAGAAAAAGATTAAAAGGGACAGAGCTAAAGGATGTCCCTAAAATCAGGGACAGTTGAGGGATATGATTGTGAGGCAGAAAACTGATCCTTCTGCAACAATATGAGCTTCTCACACCACCACCCCCCCCAGCGTCTAAGACTACTCTGTGCCTGTGCAGAACTGAAAGACACTCTCCAGTGGCTCACAGCCCATGAAAATACCTTAAAGCCATACGATCTTAACCCAGGTATCATGCAGGCCTGCACTCCCATGTGATACAATCACCCCCTCATGAGACCACAAAAAAAAAAAATACTGCTTACCCTCTCATTTCCCACGCTCTGTAATCCAAACACAACAAACCAAGACTTTCCTCAATTCTATGTGTTTCACATACATGCAATGTTTTCACATAAAGTTCCAAACCTCAGCTGCAATATACCTGTACCTGTTCCCACCACACAGTCCTGTGGCTGTCTGTCCATCTAGAAACCAAAGTTGGTTAAGACAAAAGGGTACATCCCATTGACTGTAGTTAGGTGCCCAAGATAAGCTAGAAATGCTGTCAACTATTTTAAAGGAAGTTAGTTGCAGACAGCAGTTGCACATCACAATGAGGTAACTAGCATCATAAAAGAAGAACAGAAGAAAGTGTAAAATCTTTATTTTTACTTTATTTATTTATTTTAAAAAAGGGGCCCCTAAATACATGCAACAATTATACACAACTATGCTCACTTTCACCTCAACAACAAACAATAGAGAAAACAGCTGTTAACAAAGTATTTTCGACTATATTAGTAACAACATTTATGAACCCTAGAACGGGTCATTTTTCTATGAGTTAGCTTACTTCGTGAAATCAACCTGCAGAAAACATCCCCAGAACAAAGATAACACACTTCTCAAAGATAAGGAATCTTGAAAGGAGAGGTGTTTTACTGTCCATCCCTTTTAGTCAATATACTTTAAAAAGACAGAAAACATCTATGTTACATAAATACATAGCCTACTAGGCTTATTAAAATACCTCATCTGTTGATAATCAGTAAAACACACAAATAACTAAAATTTTCTGACTGTCAGTTTTATGAGTTTCTGGCACTCTGGTAAGCCCACCTCATAGATTCCAAAACTCTGGGGAGGTTAGGCGGTCAACGACACGTACCACAATAATTACCTTAGTAATGCTTCTACAAAACCTTCAAAGCAGAAGTAAGTTTCAGACAAAAACAAATGCACAAAACCACATCCCTCCTAAAAACAACAGCATCTACAATGCATTAATGTTATTTCTGACACTTATCTGCCTCCACCTTTGCACACCATATTTTAAAAAAAACACTACACCTCACAAGGAATCTAATGCACAGCTTGAAACTTGGCTGACAACTAATGCCACACTACAGATTTGCATTGAGGCATTGCGTGGGAAGTCCTGTTTAAATAGTATGCTCATAATCTTTTTTTTTTTTAACTTGGTCTAGGTTGTATCACTCCACATTTCACGAACCAAGGAAGAAGTGTACGGGGATGACAACACCTTTCTTCACCAGAAGTGGGAAAAGGAGCCAAGAACAAGGAAAATCATGGAGCATGCGCTCCTCTCCAAACCACACCCCTCACCACCAGTAATGCTACCTCAGCAATCATGTAGAAACAACACAACACCAACATCATCAGGAAAACAAGCAGTACACACAAAAAAAAATTAAAACTATTAACCATAACTCACCTCCACCACCTGCCCACCACCATCAGAATAAGGCCTGCCTGACACCAGTGTACCCACAGGTCATCTCGGACATAAACCTGCTATCTAGCAGGTTCACACCAAAATGTGATTCCTTCCAAACTACACTTGCATAAAACCCATTAAGCCCCTCCCTACCCTTACTTTATTTCCTCTCAAATCATCCCTCATGCCCATTTAACCCTCCTTTCTCCGAATAATATAATTAGCTAACTCCCTCTCCCCCCGAAGATGCCCCTGGAAAAACTGGTTTGTTACCAAACCTCATTTATCAGCAATACCAATAAAGTGTTAAGCTGCATTGTGGTTTCCTAAATACATCTGAATTAATATTTGCAGTATGGCTTTATTCATTGCATTTGTGTTCTATTGTTACTGCAGTCAAGTGTAAAGCTGTAATAGCTCTACAATGCAAAAGGAATGCTCTGTAAAATGTTTTTCTTAACTAATAGTATGGTTCAGGGTGTCTCCTGTCCAGTTTCAGTCACATAATGCTCATATTTTCTTCCATTCCAGGAACAAAAGGTATCTGGCTGAAGTAGCCCACTTTATGAGCAGACAGTGTGTGTAGATTTCACAGATAATTACCAGCAATACCAATAAAATGTTAAGCAACATTGTGTGCTCCTAAATAAATCTGTCTTAATATTTGCAATAGGCCTGTAGTCATTGCATGTCTGTTCTAAGTTGCTGCAGATGTCCCCTGCAGTCACAGCTATTGGGTTCTAATCCCATGCCTGCCAAGTAAGGCATGACTCCTGTCTAGTTTACTGAATGTACACAAACATACCTCTCAACTGTCACAATTTTTCATAATGCAATTACAACTGCCTAATCTGTCTCTTCCATGACTACCACATAAATGATTACCTGGAATGCTATATATTTTCAAATCAATTTACATAACACCTTGGCAGTTATGTAAGTCTATATTAGGTGAAACTGTTCTATATAATTGTGTATCTGCATATGTTACTGCTTGTCTCATACTGTCCCATGCTAACAGCTTGAGAGGTATGTATATGTTACATCAGCTATAGAAGAATTGTAGTTACTGTACTCACAAATGACATTGCACACCTGTAGAAGATTGTAGTTTTACTCTGTGTAGTAATATTACCTGTGAGGTAACTAATGGTATGTTTTTCTCTCTCTCCCCACCCCTTACTGTCTTTGATTTATTATTATTTATTATTATTTAATATTACGATATTTTGTTACACTTTTTACTGGCCTGATGGTTTAAGCCATACTGGTTTGCTGTTAATATACTTACTGTTATGTTACTTAATGTTTTGTTACACATAATATACCTTAACATATATTTGGATTGATAAATAATATTCTGTTCCATTCTGTTAATACCAACATTGGTTTGGTTAATACTAACTTTAACTTATTGTTATAATTACTTTCCTACAGCATGTCAAGGTCAGACAGTTCTTCGTGAGCCACCTACTTTGCCTCCTCCAGCCATGGCACTGGGTCCCAGCACACCTGGAACCCAGCTTGGTGGTGCACTCTCTGCTGCCCCTGAACTACCTGTAGTGTCAGGTAGTACTGCTCCACAAGACGGGTATGGGCCCTTCTCTGGGACTGGTGGTGGAGGGGAGTTGTTTCCCATGACAAACTGCCATGTTTGGTGCACAGGATCATCTACTATGGATATGGACGTTGCCTAAGGTGGTTTCAGAACATGCTGGCCACACTGGTGCAGTGATGGAGCAGTGTTGACTGTGCCATGGGTGGGGATGTGAGTCATGCTGCTACCTTGTGGAGGCACATTGGACTGAAATTCCAAAACATCCCAAACATCTAAGGTGTTTACCCCCTCTTGTGACACACTCCACCCCTGTGTGCTGTCTTGTCTGTATTGTCTGTCTACAAAAGCTTCCTCTCCCTACCCAATTTACTTCACCCACACTTACCTATGTCCCACCACCATTCCACTCTCACCTTAAAAAAATGGGCACCTGTCCCAAAAAAAAATGTCCCATACATAGCTCTCCATTTCACACGTGTCCACTGCACACACATAATTTGGTCAAGCTGGCTGAACAACACAATTATGTTGTTCTCACCCCTCTCTCTTGTGGTTAGAGTCCAAAGTCATCTACAAATTCTGCCAAAGTGCACAGTTGTTGCTGTACAATAAATGGATAGCTATGATTCTTTCCTGCACCCTTCCTGAAAATACCTACCTGCTTTTCATTATGTTTTCCCCCCTGCTTGCACGCAATTTTACCACTTTCCTATCTCCCTTTTTTTCATTTCTTTATATATTTTAGTGCTTTGCTAAAATCAGCTAAATGGAGCTATAATGATATATGTGTTTCAAATAATAAGCATGTACAAAATAAACACCTGTCCCCTACATCAAACCCACAGCCATCACACCTGTAGCGTGCTGCATTAACCTGCCATGCCACACCGCTGTTAACTAAAACATGTGGTTTAAGCAAAACATAGTAATTGTGGGTTACAGTCATTAAGCTTGTTTCAGTGGTGCTGTGCTGTGCATCACGTCACATAGCGCAAACTTGCTTAAAGAGTAATGAAAAAATTGGGATTGGACCTTGCAAGAGTGCAATACTAGAAAGCCAAACACACAGGAATGGCTGTAAGTGAGGTCTCTAATAGCAGATAAATGTCCCATTTTATCTGCAACATTTGAAAGTAAACCTGCTAAGGGATTACTGGCAAAATACATGTACAACAGGGACCTTGGTGCAGAAATACATCCATATAAAGCCATGCACATAAAGATGGCTGTAAAGAAGTATGTCACAGTCTGTATGTGTGTACTTATATTTTGCAAATGCACCACTGTAACAGTGATTCAGTAGTTTAGCCTGCTAAATACCTTGCAAGCAGTACATTTTTCTGCACGCAGTCCTGGGTTCAAATCCAATGGTGTGTAGCATATAAATAACATTATTGTGAAGCCACCAAATAATCACTGAGTTATGCACTCTTTATTTACACAAACCATTACAAATGAAATGTCTGCTTGTCACTGATGGAAGTCATAGGCCTGCAGATGGGAACACATTTCACATATTCCGATAACAAAACTATAAGTGTATAGTGTCACATCATTCATTAACATGCATTCACAATGGATTTTAAGTCAGCTAATGCAAATGAGGCCCACTATTAACAGAGTGCAGTACACAAGCCTTTCAAACTCACAGTGCAGATTAGCACAGTCACACAACTAACATACACATATGAAACCCCTGCTTGTAACAAGGACTGCTAGCATACTCGTTCCAAATAAGTAACAGAATGTAACATGCGGCCTAACAGTTGCCCAAATGGTGGACATAATGTTATATTTATCCCCTATGTTGCTAAAGGTCACAACAAACATCTAGCCTAGTACTCTGTTAATGATACCATTGCCTAACATACTTACTTACGTGGCTTAATTGCAGTGGAATGGCTACCCTCACTCTGGCTCTGCCTGTACTACAAGGCTGCCACAGCTGCCAGAGTTACTCCTACAGCTTGTTGTCCTGTAAAGTGTTCACACTCTCAGCCTGGGCCTATTACCTGCAGCATATCCTACAGCCTGTACCACAAAGATCTCAACGTAACAGTAGCTTCTACAGACCTACCCTCTGCAATGATGTAGTCTCCTCACCCCAGTAATGTCCAGCACAACATATCAGAAAGGGTTTGTAATCTACATGGAGGCCTTATATCTTGTACAGTGGTTGCATGTCATTGGCTGATGGTAGTGCAAGTCAGCTGCATTGCTTCCAATTAGCATTTCAGAACCACAGCTTGGTCAGAGGCAATCACCTGCTAATGAGAAGCATGTTAAAAGGCAAACATGCTGGCTATGGGGAACCATTCTATAGGAGACCTTCTGCACAGAGAACACACATCTGCAAAAACTTAAATATCACCACATATCAACAGAGGAGTTTTACACTCCAGTGGGTATGTAACCTTTTTTGTTTACAACAGGCTGCAGATGTGTGAATATGCTGACAGGGAATAGGGGTTACAGCATTAAGCCTTTCTTATAACTGTGACAATGACATATCATTGATATCCAGATTTGCTACACCTGCAGAGGATGTACAATACATCAAGGGTGGAATGCTTTTTCTCAATGTGGCACACTGGTCTCTTGGGGCTGTCCCTTTATAGTAGTTGTAATAGCACACTGCTATTTGTTTGGCACTGTTGTTTTGACATATTATCAGTGGGTTTTCCCCTAGGGAATACACAGCAGTAGACCCCAGTGTCAGGTGTATGGTCATACAGCAGTATCTGTCATGGCACATACAGGAATAGCTGACTATCACTAGTATCTTAGTTGTATTCACAGACTTAGTATGTTTGCGCACTTTGGAATATGACATGTGTGATCAAGTAGTGGATACTGCCAGCCATCTGTTCTTGTTGTATCTCTACATAGTGTACTTCCACATATGTGATCCTGACACGTGTTCCCATTCTGTTGCCTTTCGGGCCACATGTATCCAAGATGCCGTGCACCTTTCTTCGATGCGGAGAATGAGATTATACTTGATGGCCTCTGGCAAAACCATGAACTCCTACTTTCCAGGGGAAGGCTGAACAGGGAACAGCAGGCAGCACTGTGGGCTGACTTGTCCATGACATGAATATTACAGGTAATCAGAGCAGGACATATGAGTAGGTTCGGCACAATGCAATGGACATGATCAATGCTGCATGCAGAAGAGCAGCAGATGTAGACTGGGATAGTGGTATCACCAGTGGAGGGCCTCCAGTGGAAGAACCACTCTCAGCCACTGAGGAATTCCTGGCAAACTTAGGCACACATGACAACTCCCAGGCATCCATCACACCGTACATTGAGGATATGGTTGCCACGGTTTTCATGGCAGAGGAATGTGCAGGTAAGCTTAGTTTGATCACCATTGCAATACTATAGCATTCAGTGTGTCACAGTGTATATACTCTTACATGGGTGTCCGGTCTGCGTTCTTTGTTGGGGAAGGGTTTAACTGCAGTTTGACTCTCCTGCTCATATGTTGACCAATATAATAATTAATATTGTAGCTACTGTAAATGTGAGATATATGGACATATTACCTTATCATGGTGCAACATGTTGTGGCACTGATATTACCTCTCCCTTTACTTTTCACAGGTCCACCAGGTATTGGACAAGACCAAGGTCCTGCTCCTGGTAAGCACAACACTGTTTTATTATAGATGTAGGTTTACAGCAATGCAATCCCTAAAGTGTCATCCCAGGTCTGCTGCCTGCATTGCTGTACTGTCGGCATGATTGCCAACTGCACAGATATTTTATGACTGCATGCATGTTGCAGTCATACATATGCCTTGCAGGTGTCACCACACTGATAGATACAACAGTATTGTCAGGACATTGCAGATTTCCATAAGTGTCAACTGTGCAGAGTCTTCACAAATGTCAAAAGTGTACCTCATTTTTGCTGATGAGATTGCTGTGAATACAGCTTTTATTTACAAGTAATTACAGCTGTTTGTACGAATAGTAATGTCCTCTTGTGCTACTATATGAGGTTGGGGTTTCAACAGGTCTGTAATAGTGCCAACAGTGTATAGAGCTGCATATTGATTGCAACATAGTACTGCAGAGCATAATAGTGTAGGTATTAATGTACTGCTTTTTCCTCTCTTATCACAGGTGACTATGGGGATTGGTCTCTGTCCCCTACACAACCTAATGGCAGTATCTCTTCAGACTCTGATGATGATGGTGGGCACAGTGAGGCAGGGGCTGAATATGTCCCACAGGTTGACATCACTCTTCTGCCCTCATTTTCACCACACACAGTCAATATGCCTATGCATACACAGTCCCCAGAGGCTACAGATATTGGACAGTCTGAGGGTGGGGACATTGAACAGGAAAGTGTGGCAAGTATGGCTTCAGTGAGTGTAGACACTGACCAGAGTCAGTCAGCTGGCAAGGTTCCACACAGGCAGATTGATAGAGGTACTCATAGGAGGCCTGCTCTCCTTCCACCACCTGTTGCAGGTATCACATCACGGTTCACTCGGTGTATGTTTCTGGCCATCATGGAGGCATAGGCATGTTCTGAAAGGAACTCCAGGTGTATGCTTAGGTCTATAGATGCAGCAAATTCTGACATCCGGGACTGCCTCCACCACATTGGTGACACCCTGGATCAGTCCAGTGATGCAGTGGACAGAAGGTGGGTCGAGACAGTGTCTGTCTTGGAATGCAGTGTCTGTACTGTAATGTGTGGTTAGATTGAGCTTTGGCCAAGTGGGCATAGGTCAACATCCCCATCTGCTGAGAGTCCATGTGGCCATGCAAAATCATACTCTCATAGTGGCAATACATCCAGCAGTACAGAGGGGAGTGTGCTATCCACACCAAGATGTGGCAGGTCATGGGTTCATGGTCCTGGGCATTCCCATAGAGGACATGGTCCTAGCAGACAGCAGTCACTGTCAGGTACTAGTACCATTTCTGACCTTGGGCATGGAGTTGCTAGTGCAACTCCTGGCAGAGCCATTTCCTGTGTTCAGGCCCAGAGATTGTGAACTGTCAGCTCTACTATGCATGGTTTAAAGCTGTACAACATACACACATGTAGAGCTAGCACTGAGCTTGACTGTGTACATGCACACGTTCACACACCACTGTTAAATGCTGGTCACCTACAGACACACACAGCACAATTCCATAGTCCACCTTGCCTGCTTCCCTTCTTGACTCACACATGTGCTGTTAACCTTAGGCCTCCTGCACCCCCACACAATGCCCTGTGCAAATGATGATGCCTGTGCCACATCCCTATCATTCTCATCATCGATGCAGGGAAATGAAGGTATGTGTCTGATGCACAGGGTGACTATATAAATTAACATGTACTTGTGTAATGGATTGTGTAGCCATTCCACTTGTAGTGGTTACTGGCAGATACTGTATGCTGACATTTGTAATGAGTAATCTACATAATTTAGTGTACCTTATGTTGTATGATGTTGTAATGGCTGTATAGTTACACATTGAAAGGTGTGTCATGGACTAGTTTCTGTTTCTGTTTCAGGATTCTGTTGGGCACACCTATGGACACACAGCAGCAATTTAGCCATAGACATCACACCACAGGATAGACTGTCAGCACCAAAAAAATATGTCCCAACTAGGTACAGCACTAAAGATGCATGGCTTCATAAGTTCATATGTGTGTAACAGGCTAACAAGGATAATGGCCTCATTCAATGTACTCATGCATCCATAATTTGTGAAAAGGTCTGATACCATTGAAAAGTGTAATTAGGGTGTTGAGAGCTAACACATCTACAAGCTGTGGTGCTGGAGATGACCCATTTTCAAATTTCCTGTGTCCAGTACAGACATTTGTCTGATAACAACTATGATTGTCATGTTCTGCATCCCATGGAGTAGCCTGACTATGATGTGTGTCACAGCAGATGTGTGCTTCACATACATGGGGGGCCTGCTACATATAGGGTGTACTGACTGTGTGACATACCTGTCTCTCCAACATGTACTATTTATACCACAGTGATGGTGTAGGTGTGTAGGTCAGATAAGGCATGCATTACTCCTGTCATGGATGCATGGGAGGTATACAGTGGGATCTGACACCTCCCTGTATAGCAGCCACATACATCCCCTACAAAGCATTATGAGACAGACTACACATGTGCAGTCATGACATGGAATCCATAGGACATGTTATCTGCAATGTGTATTGCAGTACCGTGGATCCTGTGTGGCTGCTACGGTTGTAAGATATACCTGTGCAGTGACATAGCAAGGGTGCCACTGTACACAAAGATAGGTGTGATGAGTGCCACATTCAGTATGGCAATGCCATTCTGGAAGTTACATCACAGACCTGTCTGTTTATGATGTACAACATTGAAAGCATCCCCACATCTCAATGACCACTGAAAGTCAAAGGCTAAATTTCTCCCTGTGTCCATACATCCCTGACTAATGGCTCAACTGTATGGTGTAGACACTACTATATTTTCCCTGAATGGATGACTTTCCAAAAGATAGTATTGTGCATTCATTTCATTTATTTGTCAGTGGTTCAGACTGCGACTGAATGTTTGTCACATGCCATCATGGTCAACTATTGGTTCTGTGTGGGATTCAATGATAGCTCCTGATATGCAATCACCTGCTAATGTAGCCAGTCTTAGGGCACTGACATTGGCTGTGACTGCAGAGAAGGAATGGCTAGAAGGGGTAAGCCATCACTGATGGCTCTGTTCTTCATATACCCTTTTCCAAGTAGATAGCTTAATTAGCAACCTGGGCAATCAGTTGGCTTTTGCATGTGTTATGCCATCTTTTCCAAGGTTGATGGTATGTCACTAGGAAACTGACAAGAGGGGGATTAGTACTGCCAATGTTATCGTCTCAGATTATGACTGTCAGACACTTGCCTACCCACCAGCTGACATAACACTTGGAAGATAACCTACACAGTTTTCAGCGAAGTCTGCTGGACTAATATTGTAAAACACCTTGTCAGGCTATGGTAGGTAGAGTGAGTAATATTCCCATTATCCATTACATAGTGTAACACTCAGTGGAGTGCACCAGTTAGAGTCGGCAGGCATGATATGGTCTTGAGCATAACAAACGGTATGTGGTCCAATGTCAGTAGGTGTACACCAGTGTTACTACTCATATCCATGCTAACTCCTTTCATGGCATGTAATGTCACATGACTCAGAGATCTGGGGACACTGCTTGGCAATAGTTTCTAGCTGTCTGTTTTGAAACTAAGTATTATTGCAGTTGCTTCTAACATGTTCCAAAAAGAGAGTGATCCAAGGTGTGTATACAGAGCACAGACAAACACATTTTGAAAGTATTAATATGTATATCCTATGAAGGTAAGGTAGAGGTTTTTACACAGGTATTCTGCAGTTGGACACTACATAAGCACTGTGTACTGGAAGGACACAATTACATTGTGAAGACTGTGGAAAGCAGGGCAGTCCTCAGAATTTCTGGTGCCTGGCAACTATTAATGCTGGTCTCACCGACACCACTCTGACATAGGATACCATGGTCCGATATGTTTTCTGTCATCACATACAAAACGGTACTACAAAGCCAATGATGACAAGTAGGACACAGCCTGTTTGCTCATCAACATAGCTGTCTCACATCATGAAAGGCTCTGTAGGCTTCACATACCCTTTTCCAGGTAGATACCTTGATTAGCAACCTGGGCAATCAGTTGGCTTTGGCATATGTTGTGCCATCTTTTCCAGAGGTCGTGGTATGTCACTAGGAAACTGACAAGATAGGGATTAGTACTGTCACGATATAATGTACAATGTCCATTGACATAGATGTCCATTCTTGCTGTAACAATCAGCACACTGCTGGTGATCCATCGTAGGTGACACTTTCGCAGCACTTCATGCATCCTGCCCTTCAACACATTACTGGTGCATGTCTGCATGGCATGGCTGTGAGGCCTACTGCAGCAGACTGGCCACCTTTCACCAATGTGTGTCCACACACAACATGTCCTATGCACCCCATACTATACAGTTACATATGTACCTGACACACATCTGTGTTCTCTTATCATACTAGCCCACATTTGCGCTTTTCCCACCTTTTTTGTAACTAGTCTAGTCCAGATACAGATTTTCTGTATCCAGGACTGTTTGTAAGCTCCTGAGAGGTTCCAAAGTCTGCTCTTCAAATTTTCCCTTAGATCTGCTAGTTCTCTCCTCTCCTGCACTTTTACTAGCTTATTAGTCTAGCACTTTACCATGCCAGACTTCTTGTAGCAATTATTGTAGCACACAAAAGTGCTACCAGCACTAAACATTCTACAAGGAAACAGCTCCAGTACTAATTATTAATGCCCAGCCCTGTAGGCATGTCTAAAGGTCAGTTCCCTGTGCTTTCCCCTGTTAACCTGGTGAACTTGGGCATCTTGAGGCAATGTAGCAACTGCCTCATGTACACCGACAACTCTCTCCTCTTACCACCCAACACTCAGACTTGCAAAACATGCACTTATATATCCAAATTGGAAGCCACGCACTCACCAGCCAAGACCAGAATAGCTGGTCAAGAGGAGAAGGTCAACACTTGCATCACACCACATGGAACACATAGCCCTCCAGAACACACAAAATCACTGCCTTCACATAAAAACACAAACCACACACCCACCTTCACAGAGACTCTCAATAAAAATCTAACCAAACAGCAGAGACCTCCAAGTCAGAAATGCACTTGACCACTACAACACAACACTAATCACGAGACACATAACTCTCATAAACAGTGTGTCATTCAAACAGAGCTCCTAAGGCAAAACAGCATGCCCAACACACTAGTCATAGATGACTTGATAGTGAGGCACACTGATGTCTCACTCACTAGGTTGAATAAGAAGAAAGTAACAGCTGCCTGTCAGGTGCCAGGATCTTCCACATAACATACAATCTCAGGTCCCTCAACAACAGGTACAAATATAACTCTGTCATTGTACATGTGGGTGGAAATGACCTGAGACGTACCTCCCTGGTTACATGAAAAGAGACATGGAGGAGCTCTCGGATTATGTAGCCCAGGCGGGTATGACCCTAGCCCTGAGCAGCATCCTACCATCACCCTAAATGATACCACAGTACAAGCAGAAAATTATTGATTTCAACAATCGGGTACATTTCTGATGTCAGTCTGAGGCGATCCAGTATCTGTCTGCCTGGGATGACATGACTGACAGAACTCATAGCTTTGCCAGAGATGGCCTGCATCTGTCACTCCTGGGATTCTGGATATTGGCCAATGCTCTTGCCACCCCTATAGTGCCTTTTTTAGGTGGTGTTCCAAAGACCGAATTACCACCATAACAGCTACAAACAAATGCAATCTGAGGGTCATGCTGCTCAACACCACCAGATTAAATCTCAAAATGCACTCACTCAAAGCACTCCTTAAAATGGAGAACATTGACATTTGTGCTGTAACAGAGACCTGGTACAAGGCAGCAGAAAGCACCCTTGCACTACCAGGCTATAACTCATTGCACACCTTTCAGCCCCAGAACTTGGACTGAAGCTCCAAAAGTGGTGGTGTTTCCATATTCATAAAGGATGTGCACACCTCCACACTGGTAGCCCAACATAATGCATCAAAAATACTTCAGGTGCAGCTAACATTGGGTAAGACAGAGATTCAGGTTGTAGCCTGTTATAGGTCCCCAACCATGTCCCAAGACACTCACTCCATGTTCCTAAGCACCCTGGAGAATATTAGTGTCCAACCTAATACACTCATACTGGGTGACTTCAACTGCGACGACCGAGCTCCGAAGTCGGAGACCGATAGGTCGAAGACAGAAGATCGAAAACGGAAGAAGACGATCGACAATGCAAGAAGACCGCGGATCGCTCGGTTGCAGAGAATCGAGGATGCAGAAGATGACAACACCAACGCCAACACCGGGAGTAATGGGATGGAAAGGCTGTGTGAGGGTGAGTGAGCGACGTGACGTCGACCTGGATTGAAGGTGTGTAAGTGTGGTGGTTTGTGTAGGGTGGGTTAAGTTAGGGTGGGTTAGGGTGAGTTAAGTGAGATAGGGGGTAGGGAAAGCGATAGGGGAGGGGGTGAGTTAGGGTGGGTTAGGGCGATAGGGGAGTGTATAGGGGTTAAGGAGTTAGATAGGTTAGTTAGGTGGGTGGGTTAAGTGAGTTAGGTTAGGGAGTTGAGGGGGCGGGGTTAGTGAGTTAGGGTTAGGGGAGCGGGTAGGTAAGTGTGCTATAGTGACGGACCTTCAACTACCCCTCCATTAACTGGGAAAACTACTCATGTACCAATATACTTGCCCAATGTTTCCTGGAATTCATTAATTCCAATGCCCTGGACCAGCTCATTCTTACCCCCACTAGAGGTAGCAACATCCTTGACCTGGTCATTTCTAACATGGATGACCATTGCTCTACACCAATTGCCAACGCCTCCCTGGTTAGATCCGACCACATACTAATCACCTTGGAAATCCACATCCCTCCCACCCTCACCCCACCACCATGCAAAACCTCTCCAAAGCTAACTTTGGGCTCCTAAGAATAGAGGTGGCTAACTTCACGGCATCCATGCAAATGGAGAATAGTTGCATGACTGCCAAATCATACACCCATGCGCTGTATGAACACATGCACAAATGCATGAATCTCGCCATACCCAATAAAACCAAGACGCCCTCCTCCAAAAAAAAAAAAGAAGCCAATCTGGTGGTCCCCTGACATAAACAAACTTTACAAAAGAAGGAGGAAACTAATGTGGAATAAGGTTAAGTCCCAAGACTGGAAAAACTCCCTTATCAGCCTCAACAAAAAGTTGAGATCCCTCATCAAATCCTCTAAAGCTAGATATGAAAACAGAACTGCAGCAAATAGTAAAGACAACCGCAAGGCCTTCTATAGTTATGTAAAGAACTTCCACGGCAATACCCAAATTTGTTCTGAGCTACTGCACAATGGTACCTCCTATACCAAGCCAACAAATATTGGCAATATACTGGCAGACAGATACATTGCCAACTCCCCCCCAAAGGACCAATCACAATACCAGTAGATTGCCAGGCACCCAGTATTACTGCTGCACTAGTTAAAACAGCACTGTCCAAGGCCATGATTACAGCTTTTTACAGCTTCTATCAGACCTGACAATATCCCTGGCTGTGTTCTACATGAACTACAAAGTGAACTGGGACCTCACCTGTGTGCCCTGTTGAATCACAGCCTCACCTCAGGCTTTGTCCCTACTGAATGGCGCACTGCTATAGTCAACCCTGTCCACAAAGGAGGAGTGACTACCAACCCTGGGAACTATCGACCCATTAGCCTGACAAGTATGATATGCAAAGCTATGGAATGCATCATCATGGACCTAATAAACAAGGATATAGGGAATCTCTAAACTCTGGATCCCACACAGTTTGGTTTTGTGAATGGTAGATCATGGTTGCTTAACTTGGTCAGCTTCTTTGAGTCAGTCACCAGAGCTGTGGTTGAAGGCAAGGTGGTTCATATAGCCTACTTTGATCTGGCCAAGGCCTTTGATACCATTCCCCACTCAGGAATCATAGAAAACTCACTAAGCGGGTTGCAAGGTGGCTCACAGATAGAACCCACAGTGTGAAAGTAGCTGACTCCAAGTCAGACTGCCAACCATTCACGAATGGAGTCCCACAGAGATCGGTCCTGAGTCCTCTCCTCTTTGGTATCTACTTCTAAGAAGTCCAGTCCAACATGAAGGGACTCTGGCTGACAAAGTTCACAGAGGACTGCAAGTTGGGTGCCATTATTAACTCCCCAAGTGATGTTGATATCCTACAGAAAAGCCTCACTGAGACCAACGACTGGTGTCAGAACCACAACCTTAAGCTCAATGCCAAAAAATGTGTCATCATCCTCTTTGGGAAAAACCCATTTCCCATGAACTACCACATTGATCACATTATAAGAGATCTGGGAACACAGTTTGACAGCAACCTCTCTTTTGACAACCACACTGCCACTGTAGGCAGAAAGTCCTTCTATGTGGCACATCTCATTACTAGGGGTTTTGCATCCAGGAAGAAAGAGGTCATTGTCTCCCTCTACTTTTCCCTCATTAGGACAATCATTGAGTACAATGCCCCATTTGGCATGTACCTCACTAGCCACTTACAACAACTGGAGAGGGCACAAAAGTAGCTCACAAAGAGGATCCTAGGCCTTAAACACTTGTCCTATATGGACAGACTCAGAAAATTCCAACTATTCTCTGTTTCATATCATCTACTTAGAGGTGATCTCTGCTTGATTTATAAAGCCATGTCTGACCCAGGTCTGTTAGAAATGCCACATCTAAATAAATCCCAATCCCTCCACACCACACGCTCCAGAGATCGCAACCTCATTACCACAATCAACAGAACTTGCTGGAGGGACAGGTTCATAACCCAAAGACTGCCCATGCTATGGAATAGACTTCCCATACATGTCAAACAGAGCACCTCACTGGCCCTCTTCAAGGGAAATCTTGATGAGTGGATGGGAAATAGAAAATCACCCCGGGATCACTCTAGTAGCTCTACTCAACAGAGGAACATTAAACTAAGGTCAGGTGGCACAATGCCAGGGTAATCCTATGGGCTAGGCTTGTAAAGGCTCCAGGGCCATTAGCCTAGTACACACCTATGAACCTATGAACCTATACAACAACCAATCTGCTATCTAGTTGCTTGACAGGCATCGTATGCTTGCTAGGCCTACATAATGTTAGCAAAGTTGAACAAGTCCACTGTGCATGCATGGGCATTCACATCTTCACTGCAAGGTGTGCCTACAAACACTGTATATCTGGCTGTCAAGCCCAGTACCAGTACCTGCTGCTGAGGTGTTGGGAGTGGCCCCACCCATCTATTCCTATGACACACAAACACAATGTGTGACAAATGTAATTGCATTTCAAACCTTGCTGCCATGGTGTGTCCAACAGCAGTCATTACATTTGGCAAGGAGCAGTATGCCAACATGCACAGCTCACATCCTGCACCACCTACACCCAAATCACACACAACAGACACATTGCCAAACAGACACCTTAGAACATCATGCCTCTGGAGTGCACAGTACACATAATACTGCATGCACCACTCTCTTGCCAGTTAAACACCCGAGGCAAAACATAAAATCATGAACAAACCAAATACACCTAAGGTAGAACAAGTGCACGGATCAAACCATGAACATCAAAGTACAACAAAAACGAACCAGCACAAGGGAGAAGAGTGCCTAAATCTAATTTATTGTGGCACTATCTGAAAACTTCATACTGCAAACCGGTTTCGGCTGTGAGACCACAAAAATAGTATGGATAGCACATCCTGGTATATCCTTATATATCCAGAAATATTAAAGGCATATACACCCTAAAAAACAAATATGTACAAATTGTGAATAAAAATATATAGACAATGAACATGAAAAATAAATCCTATGACATTGACAAAAAATCAAAAAATCATCAAATCAGAAGCTGGCTCCAAATGACTAATTTGTTTCATTTAAACCAGGTTTGAATAAAGCTCCTAACCTGGTAATCCATGAGGATTCCATATTATCTAATCTGTCATGCCAGCCTGCTTTAAGATTTCTATGCATCTCAATTTTATCAATGATGGTGAATTTAAATTGTGCGGTTTTGTGAATGAATCATAGTATGTCTGTATAAAGCATTAGAAATGTTATGATTTCTGATAGCGCTAAGGTGTTCACTTATCCGATGTCTGAATGGTCTGGAAATTTGGCCTACGTAGAAAGAGAAACATGTACATTGAGGATAGCACCACTTCCAGTTACTGCTTACAGGACATGGCATGGCACACACATAGTGCAAGTTGGCTGTATGTAAATTAGAACACTTACTTATGTAATGGTGCACACTACAGATCACAATATGTGAAGCACACAACACATGTACTGTTAGTTTAAGACATATTATACTTGATGACATCATCAGGCCAAGTTGTGGTCAGGCATTTGGTGGGTCACATCACCTGCTACAACTAAAATTCTGCAAAATCCTACCTCTTTGTAAGTTACTGAGGTGATTATATGTATGCCATATGGACATACAAACAAGCACCAAGTGGCCTGCAGTGAGATTAGAAACCCTACTTATCAGATCACAGTACTTATTGCACATGCCACGGCTTAAGTCGGACACTATAATGGCAGCTGGCAGTCTTAAGGTAGATGACATCATCAGGCGTTGTAGAAGAGGGCAGGTTGGAAGTCAGCATCAACTTACAGGGTCGAAATGTGCATAACAATTGCAGTTTGATAGCCAATGAGGATTTCTCAGTTGTTCAGCAGGGGGATACACACACACACACACACACACACACACACACACACACACACACACACACACACACACACACACACACCAGGTGGTCTGCAGTGAGATTAGAAACCCTATCTAGCCATACACACTACAGATCACAGTACTTATTGCATGTGCCAGAGCTTTAGTCAGATGCTATACTGGCAGCTGGTAGTCTAAGGTAGATGACATCATCAGACCTTGTTGAAGAGGGTAGTTTGGAAGCCAGAAGCAATGTACAGAGCTAAAAAGTGCATAAACATTGCAGTTTGATAGCCAATAAAGGTTTCTCATTTATTTGGCAGAGGCATACACACACACACACACACACACACACACACACACACACACACACACACACACACAGTGGCCTGGAGTGATATTAGAACTCTTACCTATCTAGTCTTATGTACTATAGATCACAGTAGCTATTGTACACACCATGGCTGATGTCTCTTTCATATGTGATTGCAAGCAAACTACTTGTGGATTACACAAGTTATACTTGCGCTGAGCAACATCTGTGGTCTGCAGAGTGATATTGCTTCATACTCTTCTCTACATCTAGTATACTAGCAGTTAGATAACTGTTATTATTCTAGCTATGTGTCTTCAGTTAGCAGTATGGTCATATGTGGCTGTTTACACTTGGGTGGGCAATTCTGTGGGCAGGGACAATGTGACCTGTCCATGCTTTCTTAGACAACATTATACATTATACCTCCTGCTCATATGTCATTGTCTATGTGGTGACACCCAGCAGGCATAGGGCTCTGTAGGTAAGTTCATTATGTACTGTTGAGCCCATACTTTGGATCCTTTGAGCAACATTACAGATGTGTGATAGAGCAGCTTTACTCACCAGTATTAGGGTATGTAGGACAATACAGACATCTACACACATAATGTCTGTATATAATAGGGATGCATATATAAATGTAGCTATGTATGTGTATGATATATATAAGTGTTATGCGGATATATGGGGAGAGACTGAGATGTCTGTTTTTATATATGTATATAGCTCTCTCTCTCTCTCTATATATATATATATATATATATATATATATGTATATATCTATTTGAAACTACATAGAAATACATATACTATGTATGTGTGAGAGAGACATAGTGACAGATAAATATGTGAAGCAATAAGAAAAGGATTTTAGTTACAGTGGATATAGTGGCACTATAATCAAGCATACCCCACAAAGAAGGCATGGTACTGGTCAAAAACCACCTGACAAAACACAGAAATTTTAACCCAGACCGAGCAGACACGCTATGTACACTACTTAACCTAGTGCTGGAGAACAACTTTTTCTCCTTCAAAGAAAAGATATACCGACAGCTAAAAGGAGTATCCATGGGAGCCAAAATGTTTTACTCCTTCAAAGAAAAGATATACCGACAGTTAAAAGGAGTATCCATGGGAGCCAAAATGGCTCCCTCCTACGCGAACCTAGTACTCAGCTCGTGGGAGGCAGACACCTTCATCAAACTCAAAGGCTATGATCAGACAGTGCTTTACAAGTGCTATATAGATAACATGTTTATTCTGTGGGAAGGCACCCCCCCCAAGAACTAGATACTTTTCTACAGGAGATCAAAAGAAGCATAAAATTCTTAGACTTTGCCATTGCAAGTGCGGGAACAAAAGTGAATTTCCTCGATATAACTCTAAGCCTAAACGAGACAGAGCAATCTTTCTTGTCCATGCTCTACAGAAAACCGACTCATAGAAACAATCTACTGGACTTCAGAAGCCAGCACCCAACATTCATGAAAAAGAACATTATCAAAGGACAATTTGTCCATCTTAGCAGATTAGTTAGTGAGGACAGGCAATATGAGGTAGAAAGCAATGCCCTTGCCAAACTGTTCAGAGATAAGCAATATTCTGCATACCTAGTAGAGAGAATAGCACGTGAAGTAGCAGGGAATAGACACACCAGGCATCGCCCAATCCTAATTTATGGCTTCACTCAACAAGCCAGAGAAGACAAAAACTATCTTCCATGCTTCCCCATCCCTATATCGTTAGATGCAGAAGCCATAAAAATACGATAAGAAACAACTGGGGGATATTACAATGTAGCCCAGGACTAAACAAAGTCCTAGGTGATCATCCTAACTTCACCTATAAGAGGATGAATTCCCTTAAAACTCTGTTCAAACACAAGAAAAGAACAGACTCTACCACTACAGCAAGCACGCCAGGCACTCAAACTTGCAAACAATGCGTAATCACAGGTAACAATATAGAAGTTACCAACAGGAGGCAGCCAATCTCATTCCATAACAGGTACAACTGCAACACCACCAACGTGTTATGCCTGAGCAAATGTGCCCACTGCGAAGCATTTTATATAGGGATGACCACATGGAAACTTAGCGATAGGATAAAAGAACACTATCAAGCAATATGCAAAGTAGACAGCACCAATGCTCCAGCCAGACATGCAAAAGAATGCGTAAATCCCCCCAGATTCAACTTTCTTGTACTAGAAAAGGTCACAACATTCAGCAGAGAATTTAGCACAGCCCCTAGAGGTAAAAGAATTGAAATGGCAGAGGGGAACTAGGGGCAGACTGCTTTCCCGGGTTAAACGGAAACCTGAACATCAAATGCATATTGAAATGGATCAGGTAACCTACACAACTCCACTCTCACGCCACTATTACATCAGGTGGCTCCAGCTTCTTTCTTCATCAATGATTATCCAGGATTTTTTGTTTTAATGTATACATATATTTATGTATGTATAGACATATCTTATATAACAGGTTACTTTGATTAAGGGACAAAAGGATTGTGCTCAATTTAACTAAGTGTATGGGCATGCCAGTGGGACTGTCAGTACTTATAAAGTGACTCCAGGACACACTTACCTGCACTCTGGTCTGGGATTTTGTGTGTTACAGACACTGACATCTGTCCCTGTTTCTGCAGTACCGCACTTCACTCAAACTGTCCATGGGATCCTCCAGCTGTCTGATGTAATTAACATGTGATAGAGGTTCATAATGTTATGTCACACACAGACTGACAGTCTGTGACAGCACCAACATAATAATATCTCATATGTGGATACCTTCAGATTTGAACCATCAACGGCATCACCCATGCTAACTTCCCTAGTCCACTGAGCCAGACAGACTGCCAGCCAAAGAGTAGTCATTCATCAAACAATCAAAAGCATACATATGTACATTGTTATTCCTGCATTAAGTGAGACATACAATGTGTGCTTGATTTTTGTGTTAGTGCCCTGAGTTTGTCTGGAATGTTGATATACCATTGACGACCTACTGTTAAAGGGGTTATATGGGGAAACTGCTGTGTTGGGTATGGGGAGCAAAACCACATGTTTTGCAGGGATACACAGTATTCCAACTATCATGTGACCCACTGTTTACCATCTCCCTTGACTGATATAGTGCATATTCTAACCATGAGGCCTATTAAATGTTAAGGAACACATACTAGTGGACTGGGTTACTGTAGTCTGATATGGATGTTACTTGCGTCCAAATAGCCCACTATATTTACTTGCATAAATGTGGCAAATCCATGCATACAATAGCATATTATAATAATCCTTACAAGTAGTGTGTAGGTTAGGGACTTACCTTGCAAGTGCAGTGGTTGACAGAACTGTAATTCATGACTGACTCTTTCTGACGCAAGCAGTATGGAGCCAATACATGGATAGGTACAGGTTGTATGGGTTACCTGGCATCAATTTTACTATATGTATGTGAGTGGGGAGTAAGATGTCAGTCCCTAGGGCCCTAGGTTGTCAGTGAATGTGCTATGCATTGTCTCTTAGCCAAAGCCAGGGCATACTGGGCATGCCTACATCTGCCTACAGGGACATCATTAGGGGGTTCTTCTTCAGAGTCCTTCTTTGCCTCTGGTTGCTTGACCTAGGCAGTGTTGGGGGGCTGTGTATCCCTTCCCTTTACTGATCCTGCTGTAGCTGTTTCTGCAAGATCATATTGTGTAGCATAGCAAATACTGTGAACATATGTGCATATGTGGCTGGAGAGTACTGCAGGACTCCACCAGATATATAGAGGCACCGGAACCATGATGTCAGAAGCCTAAACACATGCTCCATGATGTTCCTAGTTTGTGTGTTTGCCTCATTGTGGCATTCTTGGGTGGATGTGTGTGTATTTCTGATGGTTTCATCATCCGTGGTTCCATGGCGTAGCCAGCATCTCCCAGTAAATAGCCATGTGGGATGTCCCCCCTAGCAAACATATGGTACAGATGTGATGCATGCCAGATATGGGAGCTGTGATAACTGCCAGGGCTGCCAGCACACTCATTCATGATAATCCCCTGGGCATTGCACATGACCTGGTAGTTGATGGAGTGGTACCCCTTGCGGTTGACATTGATTCTACCCACCTCACTGAATCACACCTTGATGTGTACATGTGCGCAATCTATGGCACGCAATACGTCAGGGTAGTATGCTACATGGTAGAAGTGTTGCATATTGCTAGCCCTCACCTCAGCAAGGAGGGGAAAAGAAATGTGCTCACTGCCATGTGGTAGCATGGCATCCAGGAACTGGTGGAGTACCCTGGATGCTGATGTCTGTGAGTCCCCCAAAATGTTTCCAGTTGGTCTTTGGAAAGTACCTGTAGCTAGTATCCTAAGGGCTACACATACCTTTGTTTCCAGTGGGATGGGTTCCTCTCTGGGTCTGAGTTAAGTGCAACAGAACTCAATGAGTTCTTGTAGTATGTCCCTGTCCACCTTGCAGTGCTCTACAATCTCCAGCTCATGTAGCACCTGGAAGGTTACCCTGGGCCTGAACACTCTTCTCCTTCTCTGTCTAGGTCTATTGTCAGCAGCAACACCAGCATTGATTTCCGCATCTAGCAGATATAGGTGCAGCAAACCTGCAGCAGCCACTAGCATTGTCTCAGTTAAAAATTCTCAAAGCTGGTACTCCAGTGGTGCAGAATATTAAGGAAAAAGGAGAATGTAGGGTGTATGCATTCTTTATAGAGCTCTGCTGTAGGCGCAGAGTGTGTGATTAGGTAATTATGATCCATTGCATCCGCTTATAATATAATTAACATCATTTCATGGCCTTATTTTAGGTTAAACAAGGGTCAAAACTTATTAAATATAGATATTTTTAAGACACGCTCAGTGTGGAGCCTTGCTGCAGAAACAAGTGCAGGGAAGGTAAACACAGCTTAGAAGTTAGTAGACACAGCCCCTGTAGAACATGCTCAGCCAGGTGGCGTTCTGTGCAAACACATGCACCTTAGCTGAAATAAGCTTAAAAGTCAGTAGACACACCCCCTGGTGTCAACTACCTCCTGTGTAAACAGCAACATGGGTCTAAGCCTACACGAAGGGAATATGCAGACATGATTACTCCTTTCTGCTTTTCACTACTTCAACCTCATTTGCATAGGTATCCATGCTCGGAAATTACACGCTTCAGAACCCAACCACGTTAGCAAGAGGGTCAATGGACCATTGGAGGGACTCCACATACAGTTCTGTAGTACATTTCTGTCAGATACTAATTTGTTTGTTTTTTTATATTTTTTTTCTATAAAGGATGATTGAGCACTGCAGTGCACCACACAAACATTCCCAGATTATTAAAAATATATTAATTTAACTTATTTCCTTTAATTTTTCAGACATACAGGATGATAAATTTGGTCATATGTGTATATGATATGACATTTCTGTCCAAATATCTACATTTTTACAACCCCTTTTGTTTGTCTACACTCCTGTACATGGACTTTTTCCATGTACATTACAGACACTGACATGGGGTCTGAAGTGATGCCTATCTACTGGATTACTCTACCTACCTCATTTGCATGAGATTCACCTGATTAGTGAAGTTTCCATGCTGGCGTGTGCATGCATGCCCCTCAGCACTGCTTACTGAATCTAAAAATGTCTGCGGCCATGTAAGTAGGGCAATGCGATGCCTACATGGAATAAAACATGTATTATTTATTAAATTCACCCAAAGACACTACAAATGTTAAACAAATCAGGCTATCTTCAGTAGTGAAACATTGAAATAATTTATTAATACAATGCATACAATACATATGAGAGCTACATCAGATTTAAAACTAGATGGTTCTTTAAAATATATTCAGTATTCTTTTGGGACTCAAAACGATATTGATAAAGTATTGGTATCCAGTGCATTATACTCCAAAATAGAGGAGCTACTAATAGTTTCATGTTCCGTATCTAGCCACAATGGTATTACATTTAAATTAACTTTAAGTCCAAATAATTTAATTTTTTGCCAAAGGCTCCTGGCATATATAACTAAATTACAGGTTTAATTTTTTTTTTGTTTACTCAAAGCTGAGGTGAGTTAGGGTTTCTGCCATTGCTCTGCTGTGAGACTGCAAAAGATAAGTCCTTATTTTCAATTGTTTTCTGTACTTCTGATTAACTAAAACATTGTTTGCTGCATATCTATTTAAACAGTGCAACTGTTATTTAGACTTAATGAATTCAGTACTTACCTCTGCTCTGATCTGTGTCTCCATTTTGTTTCTCTGTTCTGTTCTTTTTACTTGTTGATGTACTTGAAAAACACTAGCACAGAGCTGAATATGTATTACTGATTGTGACCTTTGGAACTTGTAGCAAAATCTTTTGTCTAGACTGGCCTAGCTGTTTCTTTGTGAGAGGGGGATTCAGACTGGTCTGATCTGGCTAGAGATATTACTACAGGGCTGTGGTTTTTTGATTGGATAATTTGTCTGTTTCTTGTTTCTCTGCCTTAAATAACCAGTGTTTAAACCAGTTTGTACTTGTTTGTTCAATTCCTGCAATTGCTCTGCTGTGCGACTGCAAAAGATAAGTGCTTATTTTCAACTGTTTTTTGTACTTCTGATTGACTAAAACATTACTTGCTGCATACGTTTAAACTGTGCAACTGTTTTTTTAGGCTTCTCTGTTTGTATCTTGTGTATCTCACCACCTCCCCTGCTGTTGTTGTGGTATTAAGGGTTGGTGGCTTTTGAGTTGCCTACCTCTAGTATAAATTTGATATTAGAACCCCCAATCCCATTACATCAGTTCATTCTACTCTGCACAGTGAGATAAGTTGTGAAGGACCACCCTTTTAGCTTCTTAACCTTGAATAATCGTCTGTCTCCTCACTTTCTACTAGAAAAAATATTGTCCTTCATCTCACTTAATTTTGCTGCTTGTGGTTAGGAGTTCAACTGCATTTAGTTTGCTGCATTTGTTACTGCTTGTCGATAGCCTTATAAAATTGATGACAGTATTCTATTGAATTTATACTTTATTTGAGCTGTTTTTTACTGTTGTGATTGTGAGCTAAATTATCACATTTTGACTGTTTTAATGCAATTTATTGATTAACTGCATTTCATTACTTTTTAAATACATTTCATTGCTGTTTAACTGTATTTTTTCATAATGAGAGCTCTGTTTTTTGTAAGTGGTTAATCTGTGCGTCTTTGTAAGTTTTACTGTGTATTTAACCCTTAAATTGAGTAGCATAGTGTGGATATAGGCTTGCTGCATCCAGAACTGTAGCTATATGGTTTTTAACCCTTTTTGAGGTATTCTAGCTACACATTTTCCCTTAGTAGCACTTGTGTGATCACCTAGTAGTACTACTCTTAGATCTTCCACCCTTTACCCTCTTAGCTTTCTTTGGCCTCTCTCTCTCAGTTTCTGACAAATATGGATGAACAATTTCCTACATTTTCTCCCGCCAGTCTGGTTGATATGGACAACCTGAGACAGTGTGGCAACTGCCTCATGTACATGGCCTCTACTACTACCACCTAGGAACACAATTTGTGAGAGATGTAATTACATCAAGAACCTAGAGTCATTGCTCCCTCCCCCACAAGCCAATATATGTGACACTGAGAATGTTGTCATCACAAATACCATACCTCAAACACCATCCACACCTACACAACACCCCCCCCCCCACACATATATGCGGAGGTCCTCAACAAAAACATACCCAGACAAAAGAGACCTCCAAGGCAAAAACAAAAACAAGCTCCACTGCCCACCACACCACACATAGTCCACACACCTGTGCCTCACAGCTACTAAGGCCTAAACATAAACCCAACATATTAGTCATTAGGAGACTCCATTGTGAGACACACAGATGGTGTGCCACTCACCAGGCTGGATAAGAAGAAAGTCACACTTAGTTGCTTGTCAGATGACAGAATCCACCATATCACCCATGCACTCAAGTCTCTCAACCGGAACCACTACGACTCTGTCATGGTCCATGTTGCCAAAAATGACTTGAGATGTACTCCCCTGGACTATATGAAGAGAGACATGATTGAGCTCACTGAATATGTACCCCAGGCAGGTATGTTCATAGCTTTAAGCAGCATTCTACCATCACCCAGAATGATGCCTCAATACAAACAGAAAACTGTTGACTTTAACAACTGGCTTAGTTTCTGGTGTCATTCCAAGGGGGTCCAGTACCTGACAGCCTGGGAATACATGATTAACAGACCACAGTGCTTTGTCAGAGATGGCCTGCATCTGACTCCCTTGGGCTTCAGGCTCCTGGCAACAGCTCCTGCCTACCCCATAGTGCCTTTTTAGGCAATGCCACAAGGTTAAAATTACTAACATGAAAATTTAATCTAAATGTAAATTAAAGGTCATGCTGCTAAATGCTAGGAGTCTAAACATGAAACTGCACTCATTGCAAGCATTCTTAAGATCACTTGAAGATGCTAATACTTGTGCAGTCACAGAAACTTGGTTCAAAGCTGTGGAGAGCACCACAGCCATTCCAAGTTACTTATCTTATCATACATTCCGACCCCAGATCATGGGCAACAAAGCAAAAGGAGGTGGAGTTGCAATATATATAAAAAACATAAACACCTCCAGGCTGGTCAAACAGTATGATGCACTGGAGACACTCCAGGTACAATTAACAATTGACAAAACTCCTATTCAAATCATAGCTAGCTACAGCACCCAACATTGACGCAAGATGCCCACTCCACCTATCTGGACTTTAACTATCCAGCCATAGACTGGAAGAAATACTCATGCCGAAACACAAAAGCCTAGAGATTCCTTGATTTTGTCAATGCAAATGTCTTGGACCAGCTGATCCACACCCCCACAAGAGGTGAAAATATCTTGGACTTGGTATAAACCAACATGAGTAACCACTGCAGCATCCCTACAGTGTCATCATCTCTGTTAAAATCTGACCACAAAGTGGTCACTTTCAAAGTAATCATCTCCCCTGACCCCCCCCCCCACTAGCTAGGGTCAAACAAAAAAATTCTCCAAAGCTGATTATAACCTCCTAGGGAAGGCATAAACAGCTTCACAGCCGACTCCCCATCCATAGAAACTGGCACATATGCCCAAACCTACACTAAAGTACAATGCGGGCATTTATATTGCTGCATGGAATCAGGAATACCCGACACAATGAAATCATCCTCCTCAAGGAAGAGTAAACCTGTCTGGTGGACATCTGCAATAAATAAACTCAATAATAAAAGGAAACAATTGCTGTCCAGGACCAAGAAGGTGCAGGTGCCAAGTTGGAAGCAATCGCTTTTTAGCCTGAACAAGCAAATAAGAGCACTAGTGAAATCCTCCAAAGGAATCTTCAGGTCCAAACTGGCCACATCTACTAAAGACAATCATAAGTACTTCTTCACATATATCTGCAGTCTCAAAGGAAGCACTAAGATCTGCTCAGAACTGTTGGTCAAGGCCACCACATACAGAAACACCATAGTGTTAGCCAACCTGCTGGCAGACATATTCAGTGTCCATCTGTCCCCCCATCAGTAAATCAGGACATCCCTAGCACCTACCTCCGTTATCTCTAGGGAGCAAATCATCACAGCCCTCTCAAAGGCAAAAGCCTCCATGGGACCCAATAACATCCCAGACTGCATCCTACATGAACTCAGGCAGGAACTTGCAGCACCATTAGGCACCCTATTCAACCAAAGCCTGAGTACCGGCTTTGTCCCAGCCGAGTGGAGGACAGCCACTGTCATCCTTTTGCACGAAGGTGGAGCACCCTCCAATCCTGGAAATTATAGACTCATCAGTCTAACAAGCCTGATCTGCAAGACCATGGAGCAGATTATCATGGACGTCATTAACAAGGACATTGGCAACCTCCAAACCTCGATGGTTTAATCAAGGGGAGGTCATATCTATTAAATTTGTTTGACTTCATTGAGACAGTCACCAAAGCCATGGACGAGGGGAAGATGGTACACACCACCTACCTTGACCTGGCCAAAGCCTTTTATACTATTCCTCACTCATGTATAATAGATAAACCAGATGGGTAGCAAACTGGCTCACTGACAGTACCTACCTAGTCAAAATAGGGGAAGTCCCCTCAAGCAGTAGACCCATAATGCACTGTGTACCCAAAGGATTGGTCTTGGGGCCTATGTTGATTGGGATTTACATTTCCGAGGTGCAGGCCAAAATTAGTCGGCTATGGCTGACCAGGTTTGCAGGTGACTGCAAGCTGGGTGCTGTCATTAATTCCCCTAGTGATGTGGACATCCTCCATGAGGATACTCACCCCAACAAATAAGTGGTGTCAGAAACATGGCCTCAAACTGAATGGCAAAAAATGCATCATCATCCCCTTTGGGAAGAGTAACATCCCCACAAATTATCACATTAATAAGATGGTCTTAAACACCCAATCATTTGTGAGGGACTTGGGCACCCAGATTGAAAGCAGACTGACTTTTGACCACCATATTGCCTCCATTGTACAGAAAGCTTTCTACATAGCCCACCTCATTAGTAAGGGTATCCCATCAAGGGACAAGGTGGTAATAACATTCCTGTATTCTTCCGGTATAAGCCCCATTACTGAGTACAATGCCCCCTTTGGCATGTGCTTCACAAAGCACAGGCAGCAGCTGGAAAGACCACAGAAGTTCCCCACCAGGAGAATCCAGAGCCTCAAACATCTACCCTACACAGATAGGCCAAAGCCCTTGTCCCTCTACTCAATCTAATACAGACTACTCAGAGGTGACCTGTGTCTGGCATACAAATAAATCTCAGACCCCACCTTTATGGGACTGCTGTTTAGCCGCATGTCAAGCTCCACTCAAGTAAACTACACACGCGACCTCAGCCTAGTCTGTGACATCAATAGGACTTGTTGGCAGGACAGATTTGTGTCCCAGGGATTCCCCCTTTTCCTTCTGTGGAACAATCTCCCTCTCCATATCAAGCATGGTACCTTATTAGCTCTTTTTAAGCACAACCTGGATAACTGGATGAGGAACAGAAAATACACCCCTGGGATTCCACCCTTATTCCTGCTGGACAGTGGGATTGGGTGCTGACTTGTTGGAACATGGGCTAAATTCTTGGCTAGGCTTGAAAGGGCCTCAGGGCCAACAGCCTAGTAACTTTCTATGATAGTATAATGAATGGTTATTAAAAGAGATAAATCAATTTATGGAATTTAATAATAACGGTGAGATCACTGATGTCATAGTTTGGGACATGTTAGAAACTTACTTATATGGTAAAGTAAAGAACCAGTATATTTGTAAAAGAAAGGAATGGGATAAAAAGTTAAATGCTTTCCAAGCTGAAAGTGCTAAACTAAAATTAAACCTTAAACCCAATGATAAGGCTGCAAGCACAGATTTGAGAACTCTGAATCAGAAATACCTAGAAATCTTACATCATAAGATTTCCATTAATATAAAAAAATAAATTACCATTTTATTCAATGAACGCCAAGAGTCTTCATAGACTGAAAAACATGAATAAAATAAACCATAGCAAGGAGATTGTTTATAATGAAGCGAATACGACTATTAAAGCTATGGATGTAACAGATATATTAAAATGTTTTAGCAACTATTATGAAGAAATTAATAAAGCAAAAAGTCAAACCTTAGTAACAGCAACTTATTGGATAGTTTTTATTTTAAAAGAAAGCATACATAATAATCTATCAAAACAGCTGAAAAGTGAGATTGATAAATCTTTTTCCTTTAAGGAATTAAAAGACCAAATTAAAAATCTTAAAA
Source organism: Protopterus annectens (assembly GCF_019279795.1). Classification (NCBI taxonomy): domain Eukaryota; kingdom Metazoa; phylum Chordata; order Ceratodontiformes; family Protopteridae; genus Protopterus; species Protopterus annectens. The sequence continues at coordinate 388,107,007 of NC_056727.1, read as the reverse complement.
CTAATAAAACCAGGTATGGATGGGATATTTCCTGAGCTATATAAACTTTTACCTGATAATATTTTAAAGCATTTTATTAAATGCTTTTGAAGAAGTTAAGAGTACATCTAATATGCCCCCATCATGGAGATATTCTCTTATTACACCCATTTTAAAATCAGATAAGGACCCTGCTCTAAGTTTTTCTTATCAACCTACAACATTTTTAAATGTAGACTACAATATTTTCATGCCTATATTAGCAAAAAAGATTAAATCAAATGCTCACTGGTTTAGTAAATGAAGATCAGACTGGGTTTATAGTTAACACAAAAGTTCAAGATAATAAAATACTCTTTTTTTTTATTGAAATGGCAAACAAAAATAAAAGAATAAAAAATAAATAAAAAAAGAGGTATCCATAATAAGCTTAGATATGGATAAAGCTTTTGACTTTGTTAACTGGTCATACTTGTTCAGAGTACTAAATAAATACAGTAAACTCTCAGTTAACTGGAACTTAAGCAACTGGCTTTCTCAAGCAACCAGCAAAGAATTATCAAAGAAATACAATACAATTTTCATGTGTTGCACCTTCTGTTTTCCCCCACATAAACATACCTATTTTAGAGTTTTAAAAAATAAGATAGGAATAAATTCCCTTTTTCCCCAACTTGAGAACAAGTAAAACCAGACAAATAGTATAGGGTACAATATTAGGCCTATTTTTAATAGTAACTCTCAAGCAACCAGAAACTACAGCTATCCATCATCTACCAATCCCCATGGGTTTAACTGAGACAGTTTACTGTACATTTTTTTCCACTGGTTTCATAAAGTTAATTAAAAAGCTTTATGATAACTTAATTTATTTTGTCAAAATAGGCTTCTTTATATCTAGCCCCTTTGATATCTTAAAAGGTAACAAACTTGGGTGCCATTTGTCCCCTTTGCTATTTGCACTTATTACAAAGCCATTTACTGACTGTATAAGATCAACCATAAACATTAAAGGTTTAAAAAAATATATTTTAAAATTAAATTTTTTGCAGACATACTGCTCACTAGTGGCAATTAAAAACTCATTGGATCATATACTTAGCTCTATGGGCTATTTTGAAAATATTTCAGGTCTGAAATTTAATCATAATAAAAAAATTACCTATAAACAAAGGGATAGTCACTAAGTTAAACTCTTACAAAAAAATTGGCTGTGACCAAAACCTAACTGATATATATATATATATATATATATATATATATATATATATATATATATATATATATATATATCCAAATTAACAGACACTTGGAATAAATTATTTTTCACACACGAAGATAGACTTACATTGGTCAAAATGCAATCTTACTAAAAATCTTGTCAGTCATTCTTCCTGTTCAAAAATGTTTTAGAAAAACAAACTCTATTTTAGTAAAATTTTTATGGTATCCCAAAAAGCAAGAATCTCCTTAGACTGGGACATCAAAAGTTGGGAGAAGTGGGTCATTGGTTTCCCCAATATTGACTTATATTCTAAATCTGTAATTATTAAAGGAATACTCCAGTGGCTTAACTCTTCTTATGCTTCCTGTTGGAAATCAATATATGAAAATATACTAACAGATAATAACAAATGCATAATAGCAATGCATACAAATTTGGACATTAATAAATTTTGGGGGGTTTAAATGGCTACATATATTAAATTAAAAACATATGTTTGCTCTCTACCCTTTCATAAATCAAGTTCTGTTTATATTCAAGAGATTTATGAATTCAAATTATCTAACCAAAGATGCACTAAAATATTATGTTCTATAGCTTTCACAAATGGATGCCAAATATCTTTTAATACAAAGAAAATGTTTCACTTAAAGAATAGTAATTTATTTTATTGGCATCAATTTCTGAATGGAAATAAATATACTAAGCTGATTATCTGATTGCTAGATGCAGTCTGAAAAATAGTAGTTGGTTAGATATACAAAGATGTAAGGGATATGTTCAAGACAAAATTAAAACAGCATTAGACATGCAAACTAAAACTATTCCAAAAATCCTAGACGTATTTTAAAATATAAATAGTAATCCATCTAAAGGTAAGTCATTCTTGTCAGTCATATATACGATTATTAGAATTGAATTTGTTCCCCATGAATTGTCATACTGGAATTACTAGACAAAAATAAATAAAGAAGAATTTACTGAGAAAAGTAAGAAGCTATCCTTAAAATCTGTAGGAAAGTCAATGTTCTCTCTATACTGGAAGGCTTATACATGGACATTTTTACAAAGAGTTTGCACCCCAGAAAACTGATGTTATATATAAATTAGAAAAAATAAAATGTTGGAGATATAATGAAGCCCTTTATGCATATTGGGTTCATATGATTCTAGAATGCAATAAAATGTCATCTTTCTGGACTGATTTTAGAAACTTTTGCCAAGCATTGTGGTCAGATAATTGTACTATTACAGATTCCTTGATTTTGCTCAATGTCCCAATCCCTGACATTATTCCAGTATTGCAAATCTTTGGTATTTCCTAGCTATTGCTAGAAAAGTTATAACTAAAAACTAGAAATGCAAAACAACTCTCTCTTTTACTAGTGAATTTATCTGTCTAGCCAAATCTGTTTGTAAAAGTGAGTTATCAACTACAAAAATGAGAACTAAAAATATAACTCATCAAAGCATAACCTGGCAGAAATGTAATGATCTATTAGAAAACTACTAATTGTTTTCTGAATATAATTCTTGTTATGGACTTTTGTATATAGTTTTTTTTTTCAAATTATTGAATTATTGTTGGAATATATAAAATCAAATAATACTGTAAAAAAGTGTTATACTGTATTTTTAATGATGATTTACTGCAATAATTACTGAATTCTCTTATCTTTTATGTATAGGTACTGCAAAATATGTTTGAAAAGTATAGAATTGAAATAGAAAACCTTTCAGAAAGAAAAAAAATCACGTGCGATTTCAATTCATCACAAGTACGCATAAGCACTACTCTTGCTCATTCCACCCAGTTCCATAAGCACTTCCCCAGAAACTACCCCCAGCTGTATGCATAAGCACTTCCCCAGGAACTACCCCCAGCTGTATGCATAAGCACTTCCCCAGGAACTAACCCCAGCTGTATGCATAAGCACTTCCACAGGAACTACCCCCAGCTGTATGCATAAGCACTTCCACAGGAACTACCCCCAGCTGTATGCATAAGCACTTCCCCAGGAACTACCCCCAGCTGTATGCATAAGCACTTCCCCAGGAACTACCCCCAGCTGTCTGCATAAGCACTTCCCCAGGAACTACCCCCAGCTGTCTGCATAAGCACTTCCCCAGGAACTACCCCCAGCTGTATGCATAAGCACTTCCCCAGGAACTACCTCCAGCTGTCTGCATAAGCACTTATAAAATGTGTTTAGAGGCATTGTCAAAGCCCAAATGGCCAGAGTAAGTAGACTAAATTCGAAACAGGAAACTTTCATGAAGCAACTAGATGAAACTTATGAAGAACTTAAGAATAGTGGATATCCCATAAATTTATTAGTAAATACTAAGGAATATATAATATCCCATAGGGAAGGAACATATGAACCTATTTTCAATAGGGCACCTAAAGTAAGGGATGATTCAGAGGTGTCTTTGAAAAATGTTAGTAAATTGAGATTTATCACCTCATTTAATTCAGTGTCAGATATCATTAAGAAAATAATATCTAAATACTGGAAAGTATTATTAGCACAAGATGACATTGGACTGATAGTAGGTGATAGACCTTATTTCAGTTACAGAAATATGCGAACATTAAAAAGTATACTTGGTTATAAAGATTTTAATAACGTAAAACCTAGCTTGAACATAACCATAAAGCAAGGTACCTATGCCTGTTATAACTGCAGCAGTTGTAGTGACATAGTTAAATATAACGATTCTTCTCAGTTAGATACGTTTACACATCCTGTATCAGGAAGAGAATATAGATTTTATGGTTATGCTACTTGTGCCACTAGTTATGTGGTTTACCTAGCAACATGTGAAATCTGCCCATCTTTTTATGTGGGAAAAACCACGAGAAAACTTAAAGAACGAATAACAGAGCATAAGTCTAACATTAGACATTCTAATGAGAATAATGCATTATTTAAGCATATTGCATCTCGGGATAGCAGACATTGCTTTAAGTTTCGTGTGATAGATCATGTTGTAGCAACACCTAGGGGAGGGGACTTATCCAATTCTTTGGACCTTAAGGAATACGAGTGGATAGTTAGGCTTTCTGCAGACACACCCCCTGGTTTGAATGCATCAGTATCCTTAAAACCTATTTTAAATAGAATACAGCAGACCAGATTAAAATTATCTGACGTCATATTTTTAACTTTTATTAGTTATTAGCATGTTAGATTTTATGCACAATAATTGTAGTTTGAAGTTAGAAAACTATGTGATTATGTTTTGAACATTAGTTATAAATGTTTGTTTATTTATGAATCATGTGATCATGGCTGCAGGTCACATGACTTTCTTTGATGTATATATATGGGCGTTTTTAATATACCTGTTGTCATACATTGAAAAAGGGTTTTTTAACCTGAAAGCTTTGTTGTTTCTATAAAGGTTCTTTTTTAACTCAACTATTGTTGGTTCTTGCATAAGCACTTCCCCAGGAACTACCCCCAGCTGTATGCATAAGCACTTCCCCAGGAACTACCCCCAGCTGTATGCATAAGCACTTCCCCAGGAACTAACCCCAGCTGTATGCATAAGCACTTCCCCAGGAACTACCCCCAGCTGTCTGCATAAGCACTTCCCCAGGAACTACCCCCAGCTGTCTGCATAAGCACTTCCCCAGGAAGTACCCCCAGCTGTATGCATAAGCACTTCCCCAGGAAATACCCCCAGCTGTCTGCATAAGCACTTCCACAGGAACTACCTCCAGCTGTCTGCATAAGCACTTCCCCAGGAACTACCCCCAGCTGTCTGCATAAGCACTTCCCCAGGAACTACCCCCAGCTGTATGCATAAACACTTCCCCATGAACTACCCCCAGCTGTATGCATCAGCACTTCCCCAGGAACTACCCCCAGCTGTATGCATAAGCACTTCCCAATAGAAAGTTTAATTCAATAAAGATATTTTTCTGCAGTGATTTATTGAGTTGCTACCTTGCATTAAAAGAGTATTTTGTGGGTTTATTGTGCTTTTTCTGTTTTTTTCTCTTCCCACACTTTTTGTTTTCTGTTTTATTATTATTAGTCACCCATCGCTTGTCCAGGGACATTCTCTCAGGGTCAGAGTGGAGGCACCAGTCCTGCAGGTACTCTGGCATGTGGTAGCCTGGCAAGCCTTACTAAATGGGGGCTTCAGAGTTTGGTTGAGGAAGTACTGTTAGAGGTAGTGGACAGGAGAATTTAGCCATACAAAGCCTCTCTTCAGCATGTAGAAGACATGCCTGCTCAGTTGGTGTCGACCACCATGCCAAGACAGGCCCCTAGCCCCTCAACATCAGGATCTTCCACTGCAACACCATTTTACAGTGGATGTGTCTGAGGCATTGTGGACTGGGTACACAGCTGTGACTTCCTCAGCCTGCCTTCTCCTACAGTTTCCCCTTCAGCCTCTTCCCTATTTCTCACCCATGATAACCTCTTTAAAAAGCTTTTTAAAAATAGGGTGGTCTATCCCCTGAAAAAACATAATGTCCATCCACTCCCACCTTCTTGAGCTCAAGCCCTCATGATGTCTCCCTTGTGTGTTCACCTCTTTGTTTTGTCTCTCTTTTTTTTCAATCTGTCCTATCACCACCTTTCTGTTCTTTAATGAAACCATCAGGAAGTCAAAAAATGGATACTCCTATATAAAAAGTTATAACCCCTTTACAGTTTTGTAAAAGAAAAAAAATCTTAGCTGCTGCTCATTCTATAGCTTTTTTATAATCATTTCAGCATGGATGTGCTCAGCAGAGCTTGTCCATAATATGCCAAGGCACAGGCCATTTACAATTCCACGAAATAATGTGGACTGAAAAAGACAAGCTTTGGTGCAACTTATACATTTATGAATAGTGGACATTATTATAGCAACTGCTTCACTTTCCCATACTCGATGCATCTACATTACACTGACCTTATTTACATATCCGCTTAGCACCTGAGTCTGCAAATGCCTGCTATGTACTTGCACATCCCTGTCACCTTTATAACATACCTCAGTTCTGAATTCCTAATATATCTCAGGAATATTTTACAACAAAGATGGAGAAATTTACTAACAAATAAAGTGACTACTAAAAAATAAAGTGACCTGTCTGTATGGTTAAAACATAATTCAGCATCTAATACACTACAGAAATATTCTTTAAAACACACTTTAAAACATAGCATCCATAAATGAGAGAGTCATACCTACAACACCATTAAACTTCATATTCTCATATGGAATTTCTAAGTAGCCTCTAAAATCATTATGATCACTCACTTCACCTCTCCATATAATGAATACATTGTCAAAACCATTAGCTATATGATTTCATAGGATTATAAAAGGACTCATTTTCTCATCAAAAGTCAAGTGTTTCTCCTACTCATTTAAATAATTAAAAGCATAAATGGGAGCTTTAATGTCATTCATTCAGTGCTATGGCTCCTACTGCTGCTACTTTGTACTGATCATAAAACTTCCCCTTGTACCTTATATTAAATCACACATATTAACTCTAATTTAACCTCACAGTTTTGAACATTCTTATACTCTGATAAAGTTTCCCTCAAAGCTTTTCAACCTTCCTGATGTGGAAATTGGAATGCTGTATACACATTATTTATATCCATTCTAACCAAAATATCTGTTTGTTCACTATTACATTCCACAGCTCACTATATAAAATGTCCAGTGTCACATAAATATGGAACTCCCAAAGTATTGTTTGGTACGTGTTTTTAAAATGTTAAATAACATTTTATATCATATCCCCCCAACTCAGAGTAGGTCACAGTAATACATAGCTTACAAAAGAAGAGTCGTATTTCATCATTGTTTGTATGTCCTCACTATAAACCCCCATATAAAAACAGCCAATTCTATTTTAAATATAGACATAGGATTTCTATCATGTACAAGATAAATGTTATTATCAATTAACATTTCTGTTATTAATTTACATAACAGAATAGTGCAGAAAGTCATTATTTCATCACAATTATCAACTTGTCTGATAACTTCCTTACAGATGTTGGAGAACTGTTAGTCCAAACTGTTAGGCTATTTGGGTGGTTATAAACATTAGTTCCCTTATTAAAATGCTAAACACTGCAATTTGTTTATTAGACTTCACTTCCTAAAAAATAAGCTGCCATCAGAAAACCAAAATGTCAAGCTGGTTATGCAAATGAAATAATAATGAATGGCTGCCCTTGAAAACAAACACTAGCCTTTCCCAAGAAATAGTTTGAGATGCCAACTTAACCAATACCCTAAGGTACACAATAGTAGGTCCATACAATGCAGCATGGTTTAGTGGTAAGAGCTCTGCCTCAAAGGTTCAGTTCTGACCTCATCTCTGTCTGTCTGTAGGGAACTTGTTTTTCATGGCCTACCCATGTCTGCATGGATTTTTCTATGGTACTCTGTTTTCCTCCCACAAACATGCCGGTTCACTAGCTATACTAAACTAAACTACATATCGAAAGGTAAAGAAAGGGAGAAAAATACTTAAGAGCTAATTGGCTATGTCCATGCCTAAACCCTGATTAACTCAATCTAACATTTTGGTCTTTCTTTAGCCAGTAGACTATCAGCAAGCGGATACTCCACTCATCTGATGTGTCATATCTAAATGTATATTTATGTCTGCTGAGTTTATCATTGCTCTATACTGGAGTTTCCCTAATGTGCTCTAAATTTGTGAAATGATCTATCTCATATGTTTTTTCACTCTATTAACATTTAGCATATGTCTATCTGTTCCTGCTGTGGTGAACTATCTGATATACTGTATTTATATCCTTTGCTCTCTTAGAATATTACTGTACTATTACTATTATTATTATTATTATTATTATTATTATTATTATTATTATTATTATTATTATTATTATTGTGGAGCTTTTCTCCCTGGGCCTCCACTGAAAATGGACATGTATCCAGTCGGACTATCCTGGTCAACAAATGTAAAATAAATAAATAAAATAAAAAATAGCATGGTGGTGGTTTACACATGAAATGAGTATATTTTTGTGATGCTTCTGTGAGCAACCTTGTATTTGAGCTTTTACTGGCATCACCAGAAATGCACTGAATAATATAGTTGCCCCTTTAAGTTGAGATTTCCATCTCTACTGAAAACATCTAATAAGTAGAAATCTTCAACAGAAGATAATTTGTAGTTTATTAGAAGAATTCACAACAATGCAACTTTACAAGCACCTCTTTGTATAGCATGTAGCTTATGGGTATAGTTAAAACAAAGACTTACCAAGGAACATCCGCGGTGGTGCAGTGGTAGCATTGTTGCCTCACAGCAAGAGATTCTCCTGTTCGATTCTCAGCTCGAGTGCGAGGAGTGCCTTCTGTGTGGAGTCTGCATGTCCTCCCCACGGTTGTGTGGGTGTTCGAAAGACATGCGTAAATGGGCGTGCCTTCGTTGAAGGTTGAACGTTGAGCTGGCACCTCGGCGTTTGTGAAAGCCTACTGCCAATCATTAGCGGACCGGAGTTCCGGTGTGGCGACCCCTAACCAGGAAAAGCCGAAAGACAAACAACAACAACCAAGAGTTGCAGAAATAGCACCTAGCCTGTCTTGATCATAATGATTGATACAGTGACTTGACTGCTAAATAACTTCATCCAGTGCTCCCAGAAAACTTTGAGCCATGTTCCCTGCACTCATGGGGGATATTCAGTAAAGGAAACTGAACAAGTTAAAACCCCTTCATACATATTACATTTCACATTTTGCACAGAACTATATAAGACATTCTGATCTTACTCCCTAACTGCAGAAGGTGTACTGCCCTGCATTTCCCAAAAAAATTCTTGCAGTCTAGTTATGTTGCATATAGCTGATACAAAATAGCAGAACATTTAAAAAGCAATCTATAATATATTTGGTTTCTATAGTACCTCAGCACATTCAGCTCAAATTATAGATAAAGATAAAACCATTTAAACATTATGCACATTTGATTCCTTATTACAGTTTAGTCTAGTAAATTTAATAATATTGTGAATCACATAACAATCTATAGAATTATCAAGCCCCCTCCAAAAATATTGCTGCATATGCAGTATAACATTAAAGGTAATGCAACCAAAGTAAGTGGTCTACACATAACACAGAAGGGCAAATCAGCGTAAAAACTTTCATAAGTAGGATCTAGTTGAGAATAATAAAATGCTGAAACAGTTCCTCCAGGGAGCTTCATAAAAAATTCAAAACAAAGTCTCTGTAAATTCTCAGAGCATATCTTGTCTTTATAAAAGAGATACCTAACAGGGGAAGATAAAGAAATTACACCAAATAACTTTGTTTGTGTTCTGCAGCCTTTATTTTTATGAAATAATTGATTTTCTTTGGCCCACAGATGCTGAATGTAATTCAGTTTATAATATTTTGTGCTAATTTAATATCAGCTGTGAGAAATATATTATCTTTACAGAGCATTAGGCATTATTTTTTCTCTTGCAATCAGATGTTGATAAAGTTGGGATGCTTGTACTTTATTTTTTAAATAATTCATGGAGCAACATGTTAGATTTCAATCCCCCCCTCTCTGTCTGTCTAGAGGCTCAGTGCCTGACTTCTACAACCTAAAATGGGGAAAATAAGGCCAGTTAGGTCTTTATATAATGGACTGCCGTACAACACACAGAAGGATCTTTATTATTATTTGTTTTTCTGAAAGGATTTTCACCTGGAATTGTGTAGAACACAACATACACATGCTGTAGAATATCCAATTCAGAATGCTTGGGTAAATTAACCTGGAAGTATAAGTAACATTAGGTCAAAATCATGAATGGTAAGGAAATAGAATGAGTAGTAGTAGCAAGGAAATTAGGGTGTCAAGTAATATAGCACTGATAAAGGGTTTTGATGATGTCACATTTGATGTATTTGCAGTTCTATTTTAATGCAGATATTAAGAATCTAGAAAACGTATTACATTGGTGTAGTAAATCCTTACCACAAGAAACTATCATCATGGGTAACCTTAACATAGACTGGTTGGACTGCAACTCCCCATACCCCAAAAATAGCATCAATCTGCATGACTTTAATCAACTCATCCATTAACCCATCGGGTTTAATAAGACATCTAACAAACAGTCCACTTTAGACTGGATGCTAACAAACAAATCAGCCATCTACTCCCAAGCTGGATGTTTACCAGAGAGTCTCAGTGACCACTTCCTAACATATGTCATTAGGAAAAGAACTAATACACAAAAACAGATGACTTTTGTACAAATAAGAAACAAAAAACACCTGAATCCCAGCATATTAATATATATACTCAAGCACTGTAACTGGTCACCTTTAAAACAGCTTTCTTTACAGGAAGCTATAGACCATTTCAACTCCAGCTTCCTTGCCATACTAAACTCACAAGCCCCCTACAGATATATTCATGTCAAATCCAGCTATGCCCCATGGCTAACAAAGGAAACCCAAGCTCTACTAAAATCTAGAGATAAGGCCTGGACAATATGGAATAAAACAAGGTCACAATCCACCTTACAGGCTTACAAAGAACTTAGAAATAAAGCAAATAAACAAATAAAACAGGACAAAATGAAATGCTACACTGAAATCCAACCTAAGCACCATAAAAATCCACAAAAATTCTGGTCAGCAATAAACAATATACTTCTGCCAGGTAAAATTAGTACACCACCACCTACCACTACTAATACTTTAGACAGCATTGCCACTCAGTTTAATAGATACTTTACTGAAACCATCTTAGCACTGTCAAACAAACAACTACCCCCTCCTAACAAAACTATCACATCATCCTTCTCCCTGCAACCTGTACCAACCGATACAATCAGGAAACTGCTAAAAAAATTAAAACCCACTACTTTAGCAGCAGACAACTTACCTGACGAGTACCTTAAACTAACAGCAGGTGGAATAGCATATCCTATATCAATACTAATCAATACATCCATAGCTGAACAACAAGTCCCTCCCATTTGGAAAACCTCATACATTATCCCTCTTCACAAAGGTGGCTTTTCAACTGACTTTACTAAATACCATCCTATCGCAATAATATCACCACTGTCTAAGATCCTAAAGAGGTCATTCATATGCAAGTCTCAGAATATCTGCATACTAACAAACTTCTAACTAACACACAGCATGGCTTCCGGCAATTCCACAGCACATCTACTGCCCCACTGTTAACTACCACAGGAACAAAAAAAAACTAAGTATCCTGTATCTTCCATGACTTGTCAAAAGTTTTTGACATGTTTTCTCACTCCAAACTTCAAAACGTCCTCTCCGACCTAAATTTTTGTAAGTCTACTCTTAGCTCATGCTAGGATTACTGGACGCCAGCAGGCTGTTTCTTGGCAACACACCTTATCACCCCTTCTGCCAGTAACACTAGGGGTCCTGCAAGGCTCTATCTTAGGGCCACTTCTATTCTCTGTATTTACAAATAACCTGCACCTGTCAGCCCCACAGTCTACACTCATCCAATATGCAGATGACTTGACAGTAATATGTGCTGTTTTCTCACTGCCTCAGCTACAGAAACTGACACAAGATTCCTTTCATGCAGTTGAATCCTGGCTCACAAATGCTCAACTAATACTCAACCCCAATAAAACCAAGCTAATGATCTTTCATCCTACCAAAATAGCCTCACCCATCAATACATTTACTATCACCTCACTAAGTAACACTATTATAACTTCATCCTCCAATACCAAACTTTTAGGAGCTGAAATTGACTGTAAGCTTAAGTCTGACAATCACATTTCCCAAACTGTAAAAATTGTTCATAAAAAAACTAAGTACACTATACAAAAATAAACATTACTTTACTAAAAATACCAAGATTGCTATTGCCCAATCCCACCTAATCTCCACCCTGCTGTACGCAGCCCCCATACTCACTAGTCTCCAAAAATCTGAGATACTAAAACACGAATCCTGCTATAACAAAATAGCCAGATTTGCCACTAACGTATCAGCTAGATCACATCATTGCCATGTACTCAAGCAACTCAACTGGATAGAATTCCCCCATCTACTACACTATATTCAGTTAACCATGGTCCACAAAATCCTCCTTGAACCTGAAAAACATTAGTCCAGCCTTATGCCACTATACCAGATCCCTATGCTTCACTAACAAAAAGTATATACAAATCAATGCAGCCAAAAATCAAGCAAATTATGGAGGTAAAATCTTAAATGTACTACCTGATAACATCACCACTATAGTATCACTAGTCCAATTTAAAACAACTCTAAAAACTCACCTATTAAACAGATGGCTGTGCCCCTGCTCTACTCCTGACTAACATCCCCCCTTTCTGTCACTGCCCTTATCACTACTTCTGTTTATCTAACATCTCTCTACCAATCTCTTCCTCTGTCTACCCCATCGAACTTCTAACCCCGCCTACCTAAGCGTACTACTTAGTCACTCAATTCCTGGCATAAGAAATTCTCCTATCCATACAATTTATTTGCCCACACATGTAATCTATGGTAAAAGATTTACCATAGGTTCATAGGTAGGTACTAGGCTATCAGTCCTAGGGCCTATACAAGCCCAGCCAAAAAGGTACCCTGGCTTTTGCCACCCAAGAAAATTATTTTCCTGTGCCACTGTCGAGCAGAGCCACAGAAGTGATCCCCAGGGTGAATTTCCTATTTCCCATCCAATCATAAAGATTTTTCTTGAAAAGTGCTAATGAGGAACTATATTTGATATAGATAGGTAGTTTATTCCAGAGTATGGGAACTCTCTGGGACAGGAATCTATCCCTCCAGCATGTTCTGTTTATTGTGGTGACAAGGTTTAGGTCCCTAAAGTGTGTTGCTCGGAGATTGGGATTTCTTTAAGTGGAGCATGTCCAACAGCTTTGGGTTTGACATAGCTTTGTATGTTAGGCACAGATCACCTCTGAGTAGGCAATATGCGATAGAATAAAGCTGGAATTTTTTGAGACGGTCTGCGTAGGGCATCTGTTTGAGGCCAGTAATCCTCTTTGTGAGGTATTTCTGTGGCCTTTCCAGTTGTTGTAGATGTCTTGTGAGGTACTACTAATTACTACTAATCTGAAGATAATAAATTGAATTATATAATAAAAAGTTTACATCTCCGATCCTGTGCCTGACTAATTTGGATTTAACATTTTGGTTTGCTGCTGACAAGGATATTATCACTTTTGTAAACACATTTACTGAATTATCACTTGCAACATAGACAAACTTACATTTATATTAAAAAAAAAACATATTGACATGTTCAGAATTATACATCACATATATTCCTCTGTACAATATAATCAATCCAGCATCACATAAGATGGTCAATTCCTTTCTTCTGTTAAACCTCATTCTTCCTCAAAAGCATTTTTCTACATGTATTTTTCCCACAATTTCCATTCTTTCCATATATTTTTCTCCTACACTTTTCTAAAGACCCTACTTCCAGTTTCTTTATCTCTGTTACAATATTCATTACTTCAAATACTGTTGGTTTTGACTTTGATTTCCATTCTGTTGTGGTTGCTTTTTTTGATAGCTATCAGAATTAAACTTAACAAGGTCTTGCTATGCCTAGACAATTCAGATCTTGTATCACAACCCAAAAAAATAATTTCTTAGATACATCTATTTGCACACCCAGTATTTGTGACAGAGTGCTCTGTAGAGAACTTTTAAAGTCTGCCAACTCATTACACTCCCAAAATATATGTCCCCACGTATCTCTTTCTGCCCCATTATACTTCCAACATTTGTCATCTGCCTGAGGAAAAATTATTTGGAGTCTGCTTGGGATATAAAAATGCCTATGTATTCACTTGCAAACAAAAATCCTAAATCTTCTAGCCTTTGCTGTATTTTTGGGAGATATACATATCCCATTGTTTCTTTGTGAAGTGCTTACCAATCTCTCTTCCCAGTCTTTTGTAACCTCCTCTGATTGATTCTTATAGTTATCATGAGATATTTTCTCTTTTAGGTTCATAGGTTCATAGATGTGTATTAGGCTGTCAACCACAAGGGCCTTTTTAATCCTAGTCATGCATCCCAAATCTCTGTCAAGTTCTGGCACCTTTGATAAGTGTAATCAGAGGCTTGGGTGGTGAAACATTTACAAGCAGATTCTTGTGAGATGAACCATTAAGAGGCTGTCTCTGCCATTAAAGGCATAGGTGCCAAACCAGAGATGAATTTCCCATTCCCCATCTAACTGTCCCAGTTACACTTGAATTGGGTTAAGGAGGAACTCTGCTTCACAAGGATGGGGAGCCTATTCCAGAGAAGGGGTAGTGTCTGGAATATATACTTGTCTCTCTAGCAGGTCCTATTTATATCACAGTCAAGGTTACATCTTTAGAATGGGTAATTCTGGTGCTGTTTGTTCTGTAGCTATGCAGGAGGCCCACCAGAGTAGGGTCAGATAAAAGCCTTGTATGCCCCCTCAACAGTCTGCAGGAGACAGAATACAGGGATAGAGCCTTGACATGGTCTGCATAGAACATTTTACTTATGCCCTGTATTCTTTTAGTGAGGAACCTCTGTTGACATTCCAGTTGTTGGATATGACTGGTGAGATGCATGCCAAATAGGGCATTGTACTCTGATTGGTCTGATGAATGCTGAAGACAGTGGTAAAATGACTTCTTTGGACCTAGATGCCATACCTTTGTTTATATGTTGAGCAACACAGAATGATTTCCTCACCACTGTAGACATGTGATGGTCAAAGGCTAGATTATTATCTATGTGTGTCCCCATGTCCCTGACTACTGGCTCAGCTCTTAGGGGTGTGTTGTCATTATGATAGTTCAAGGGAAGGATGACTTCCTGAACGATACTATTATGCATTTCTTCGTATTTTGTTTTAGTCCATGGCCCTGGCACAGTTGTTTGTCCTTGTCAGCCTTTCCTGGAGAACATGTATATCAGTGGGTGAGTCAATGATAGCTCCTAATTTGCAATCATCTGCAAATTTATTCAGCTAGAGGCCACTGGTTTTGGCCTTGACTTCAGAGAAGTAAATGCCAAAAAGGAGTGGTTACAGAACTGATCCCTGAGAGACTGTACTTGTGACTGGCCTGTTTGCAGAGGTGGACTCCCCAATTCTAACTTCCTGATCCTGTCTGTGAGCCAGCTGACTATCCATGTGGTGACATAAGGGTTTGTACCTGACCTCTTAAATTTGCCAACAATGCCCGAGTGGAGGATTGTATCAAATGGCTTGGCCAGGTCAAGGTAGGCAGTGTGAACCATTTTGCCCTCATCCATTGCTTTGGTGACCTTTCAAAGGCATTCACCAAGTTGAGTAGCCATGACCTGCCCTTGATGAAACAAGATTGGGTTAGGTCCAGCCTCTGGAGGTTTCCTATGTCATTACTGATCATTTCCATGATAATTCTTTCCATGGCTTTGCATATGAGACTAGTGAGACTTAAGGGTCTGTATTTTCCAGGGTCTGTAAAAGCTCCAACTTTGTGCAGAAGGATGACTGTTGCTATTTTCCATTCATGAGGCATGTAGCCTGTTTGGAGGCTACAGTTAAATAGCAATTCCAGAGGGCCTGAGAAGTCATGTTTCATGCTATTTAGAATGCATCTGGGGAATTGTCTGGACCCATTGATGCAGTTTTCTTGGCTTTTGAAAAAACATTAAGGACTTGTTGACTAGTGATAACGGGGAGTTATATTTAATGGTGTTTCCTGAGGGAAGGTTGAGGGGAGAGAGGGGTAAAGCTTGAGATACATTTGTCATCCAGGAGGTTTTTCCATATCTTCTGGATCAGTATAGGTGGCTCCATTCACAATGAGTTTGGCACAAAATTGTGTATTGCCTTTGAGGTTGTGGACATACTGTAGCTAAAGAATGTCTTGCAATTGTTCTTGACCTGGGAGTCCAGATTTACCTCAAATTTGGCTTTGTTAGATTTTATTTGTGCTCTGAGTTGTTTGTTTAGTTTGATGAAAGTGCTATTACCCTGCTGGATGCTGTGCCTCCTAATCTTTGCCATGATTTTCTTTCTTCTGTTATACAGCCTATTGATGTTTTTATTCTACCAGGGTGGCTTGTTTTTTGAGTTAGTTATGTACTTCTCATTGGTGGGTACAGTTGCCTGTATGCAGCTACTAACATGCTTGCATAGGTTTTCTGTGAATGGTTTTGCATACGCAGCAGTGTTCTCAAGGTTTATGGGGGAGGGGTTTGAACTTTTGCCAGGTTTTCACTTAATAATGGGACCTTAGCCTTAGAGTAGTCCATAAATATTCCAGGGTTAGCTGGGGTTCTAGGTTTTATTTTTGCATCAAAGGAGACCATTTTGTGATTTGACCTTACCAGAGAAGACATTCCCCTAGGGGGTTTGCATCACTCTCCCATATTAGTGAGGACCAGATAGTACAGTTGTGTACACTTACCATAAATGTAGATGTTCAAGTGTATTCACTGTTGCAGTCATTACATTTGGGTAATCTGCTGGCAGGTTGCCCTCAGTCGGCCTGAATAACAAAGTCCTGGGTCCTGTGTCAGCTGCTGTCTCCTCCTCCATGACGTCAGGTCATCAGGGGTACAAAACATGCAGCCGACGCCATTTTATTCAGTTTTTCTTGCCCCAGATGTCAGGTGCCCCCCAAATGGGGAGAAAAAAAAAAAAAATATATATATATATATATATATATATATATATATATATATATATATATAAATAAACAGCAATATATGTAAATGCACCTTTAGCAACATAAACTTTACCTTCATCTAAAAGCAAATACACCACAAAGGCTTTAGAATATAGTGAAGGAAAGAGAAGTTATAGAAAAGGGGGATGGCGGGTGGGTAACCCGGACTGCAACAGTGAATACACTCGAACATCTACATTTATTGTAAGTGTACACAACTGTACTATGTTCTTCATGTTTCACTGTTGCAGTCATTACATTTGAGTAGAATCCCAACGCTGTGGATGGGAGGATGGAACTAGATAGCATTAGGAGTGGCTATAAGGCCCTGCAGAACTGCAGTGGTAAAGCCTGCTCTGGATTTGGAGAAGAGAGGCAAATGATAATGCTTTGTGAAGGTCTGAACAGAGCTCCAAGTAGCAGCTTCTAGAATGTCTTTGGTTGCAACTCCTCTGAATAAGGCTGCTGAGGTAGAGGCAGCTCTGGTGGAATGTGACCTGATTCCCTTGGGCACAGGTTTACCATGGTGCAAGTAGCAGAAATGAATGCAGTGGCTTATCCACTTAGAAATAGTCTGCTTTAATGTAGCCTTCCCCTCTGATCCTGTAGCAAATGCCACCAGTAGTTGCTCAGACATTCTTAGAGATTTGGTCCTGTTTAAGTAGAATCTTAGTTGTCTGTGTACGTCCAATGAATGCAGAATCCACTCCCCCTTGTTCTGTGGATTTGGATAAAATGTTGGCAGGTGAATTGTTTGGTTAAGAGCCACACTGGATACCACCTTAGGCATAAAGGAAGGATTGGTCCTGAGGGACACCCTGTCTGGATAAAATGTAATAAAAGGCTCCACAGCCATGAAAGCCTGTAGTTCTGAAACCCTTCTTGCTGAAGTGATTGCCAAGAGGAAAGCTGTTTTCCAAGATAAAAAAATTATATCTGCAGTAACTGCTGGTTCAAAAGGAGGCAGGGTGAGTTTTTCCAGCATAAACTTGAGGTCCCATGCAGGAGTTGGTGATCTTCTGGGAGGCCTTATATTTTTGGCCCCTCTAAGATACTGTTTTAGCAGAGGATGAGAAAAGAGAAGAGGCTCCGTGTTGTAATGAGCCGAGATGGCAGAGGCATGGATTTTTATTGAAGAAAAAGATAGGCCCTTGTCAAGCATCTCAGTCAAGTATTGTAAAATCTGAGGGATATTTGGTTTTGCTGTGTCCGTTCCTTGTGCTTGGTTCCAAGCACAGAAGCTCTTCCATTTATCAGCATAAGATTTTCTAGTACTAGGCCTTCTGGCTTCCAAAATGACATCCATCACAGATTTACTGAGAGGTGTTGTTTGAATAATTAAATGATCAGCCATGCTGCAAGGTTCAGAGTTTGGAGCTGAGTGTGCATAATTTGATTGTTCTGTTGAGACAGTAGATGAGGTATTTGAAGCAAGTACCACGGAGGGAGTTGAGACATATTCCTTAGAATTGGGTACCAGTGCTGGCAAGGCCAGTCCAGAGCAATCAGGATCATTTTTGGTTTTTCCTATCTGACCTTTAGTAAGACCTTGGAGAGAAGAGGCAGAGGGGGAAAGGCATAGACTGATAGGTTTTTCAAAACTGAAGGATAGGGCATCCACTTTCCATGCTTGTCTGTGATAAGTCATTATACAGAATTTGTCCAGTTGGTAATTTTGGGGAGAGGCAAACAGATCTATGTCTGGGCTCCCCCAATTCTGTGTTACCATGCTGAAGATTTGTGGATCCAGTTTCCACTCGTGCGGGTCCATAGGATTTCTGCTTAGGTCATCTGCCAGAGTATTTTGTTTTCCTGGCAGGAATTGAGCTTGAAGATGTACTTGGTAAGTCAAAGCTGTGTTCCACAATTTCATGGCTAGTCTGCAAATGGGGTAGGAATGTGTACCCCCCTGCTTGTTTATGTACCACATAACCATGGTGTTGTCCATCTTTATCAGTAGTTGTCCTGGATGAAGTAAGTCCTTGAAGGCTGTCAGAGCATTCTGAACAGCTAGCATCTCTTTTTGGTTGATAAGAAGATGCATGTGTTTTGGGCTACATATGCCCTGAATGCATCTCCCCACCAGGTGGCCCCCCCAAGCATAGACTGATGCATCTGTAGTTAGGGTTTGGGTGGCAGGGGTAGAGTGAATGACAGTCCCTTGTTTTGGTGACATGTCTCTGCCCACCAAAGAAACTCCTGTTGTAGGAAGGGAATGAGAGGAATCATTGTTTCCAGACTGTGACAATGTTGACTTTATAAACTTTTTAGGTACAACTGAAGTTTCCTCATATGCAGTCTTGCATATGGAATTAGTAGAATGCAGGATGCCATGAACCCCAAAGCCTGCAGAATTTGTCTTGCAGATAACTGGGTTTTTGTTGCCATCTGTTTGAAGTATGTTGTCAGTTGCCTTTTGTCTGGCGTAAGGCAAGCCATCTGGGCATTTGTATTCACGCTTGCACCCAGGAATGTAATTATTTGAGAGGGTACCAGCTGGGATTTTTTTTTTTTTATTGTGTACCCTAGGCATATTAGAAGCCTTTTTACAAATGTCAGATGTTGAAGAAGAATGTCCTTGTTCTCTGCTTGAATGAGACAGTTGTCCAGATAAGGATAAATGTGTATACTTCTTTGTCTGCAAAATGCAATTACTGGTGCCAGGCACTTTGTAAAGACCTTGGTGCAATAGATAAGCCAAAGGGCAGTGCAGAGAATTGGTAATGCAAAAAACCTGCCTTGAAGCGGAGGTATCTTCTGCACAATTCCTTTATTGGGATATGCAGGTATGCCTCTTTTAAATCTAGAGTCACTAACCAAGCATTCCTGCCCAGCATAGACAGTAGCTGTTGTAAAGTCAGCATTTTGAATTTTGGAATGTCTAGGAACATGTTCAAAATCGATAAGTCCAGTACTGGATGCCAGGCATTGTCTTTTCTGGTCAACATAATTTTCTGTTTCAATAAGCCCATAACATGCTGTTGATATTTCAGCATATGAAACTGGCAGTTTAAGGCCCTAATTGCCAAGGTTGCAGATGTATAAACCTTCTTTCCCCATCTATCCAGCACCCTGGAATCTCTATCAGAGGGGGTAGGAGTTTTGGCTGTAGTGGCCTTTACACCTTTGGGACCCTGTGAGATAGCCTCAGGATCAGCAGCAGGAATTTTTAATAGAAATTTGTGGGAGTCAGGAACCCTGTAATATCTGTCTGGCTTACTAGGAGCCAGAGGTAGGGAATCAGGAGCCATGCTTGATTCTGAAAACACATCATCAGCAATATCTAATACAGGAGGTATTGCCAAAGGCCAATACTGAGTAAGAAGAAGGAAATCCCTAAGCCTCTTTTTTGATTCAGAGAAATCCTGACTCTCCCAATGAAAATGTTCCCTTAAAGTATGCAAGGTTTCTCCAAAAGAATAATCGTCAGGAGGAGATGCAGATGGGATGGATTCTTCTGCATCTGAATCCTCATAGAGTGGAATAGAAAATTCCTGATCAGAAGAGGAATCAGAAGAAATGGAAACCTGATCTGAAGATTCATAATCAGTGTCTTGCCTAGGCCTCTTAGCAGGGGGGGGTTGGGAACCCCTGATCAAGGTAATTAAGTCCTCAGCCATTTTGATCATCTGTTTTTTAGGCATAGGGGCCTGAGCACGTAGCTCATGTGTCATTTTTTTAGACTTAGAAGATGTTTTTGGTCTTGTTTTTGAAGCTGGCATTGGTTTTATATAAAAATGTTGAGGCCTGAAAACAGCCTCAGAAGCCGGTGCCTGCTCAGTGGCTCCGGATCCATCCAAGGGAGAGACATCCACGGGTTCAATACTCTGAGAATCTCACGGCATACCAGACTCCACATGGGTCTCGGTAGAGGCCTGTGACTCAAAAGTAGCGGGTATCAGGGGCTGTGAAAGCACCTCACTGAGTACCGGCGAACCAGCGACTGGCTTAGGAGAAGCTTCATCATCAGTTTTGGACCTTGACGGTCTGTCTCTGTCTTTTTCTTTACGTTTTTTGTGAACTCCGGTAGTCGGATTGCTAATCAACAACATTTCAGGGTAATTAAATCTGGATCCAGAATATTTTGAAGCAAAAATATACCGACGCTTAATAGTGCATTGGTTAAATCTAGCACAAAACCGACAGCAAGGCACGTTATGATCTGGGTCTAGGCAAGGAATACAGTACAAATGAAAATCCTTATGAAGTATTTGCTTCCCACAAGTAATGCAGTTATTACCTTTTATTGACATCGGTAAGGAGCAAGAAAAAGTTTCCCCAACGGGGTACTTAGCTTTAGTTGAAGACTTTGGTTCTGAAACTCGAATGCGAAAATTTCAGGAGTCGACCGACCAGCACTTGTGAACTGCTTCTGCTTCAGGCACCGCGCAGCAAGAAAGACTGAATAAAATGGCATCGGCTGCATGTTTTGTACCCCTGACGACCTGACATCATGTAGGAGGAGACAGCAACCGACGCAGGACCCAGGACTTTGTTATTCAGGCTGACTGAGGGCAACCTGCAAGCAGATTACCCAAATGTAATGACTGCAACAATGAAACACGAAGAACATCCAGTATGGTTGCAACCCTTGTTGGTGTATTGACATTCTGGTCCAAAGAGTTTGTATTAACAAAAGCCAGGAATCTCTGTGCCTGTATGTTTAGTGGTGTATATGATTCCCAGTTAATAATGGGGTAATTAAAGTCAGCCATAAATATGGTATTGGGTTGGATAGTGAGTGTTTCCAATAAGTTTAAATGCCTGGTATGGGTTTTTTGGCTCATAGAAGGGGACCTATAACTTGCAAGGAAGTGGTATTGGATTTTGCCTATGTGATTTGAACATTGAGAAGCTCAAGTGCATTGTCCTTTCTGACCACCCTTCTGTGTAGAAGCTGGTCTAAATGTGTAGAAGGCATTATAACCTTGTTCTGTCAATGTGCTCTCCACGGCTTTAAACCATGTTTGAGTGACCTCACAGATGTCATCATTCTCTAGGGTAAAGAGATCTTCTAGGGAGGTGAGTTTTTTTGTTTAGACTGCTTGCATTCAGTAGTAACACCTTTAGATTTTCTTGGTTTTGATTTTCTATGTCTGAAATACTGTCAGTTTGGCATTGCCTAAGAAAGGCACTGTGGGGGAGGACAATGCTTTACCTAGTATTCGAATGCCTAGTGCAGACCATCCCTGGCAAAGCAGCATGGTCTGTTGGCCATCTTCCTCCATGATAACAACAAACATTACACCTCCTTAGAATGACACCAGAAATTAAGCCCGTTATTAAAGTTAGTCATCTTTTGTTCATATTGTGGCATCATCCTTGTGGAAGGAACACTAGTTTCTTTTTTCCCTATTCAAAGTAACCACCATCTTCAAACACAAGAACATTCTTAAGTTCATTTAATGCTACCACTCCTTGGGCCAAATGTTTATGACTGAAATAGTAATCTGGTCATCAAACATGATGTCTAATCAGTAATCCTGTACTTGGTCAAGGTGTGTTTATGATTTATTTGCCAAAGTAAAACGAGATGTGAGTGAATTACATTGCTCCTATGGTGTCACTTTTATATAATACTGATGTGTGCTGGGTGGGGGAGGATTTGACATTTCTCCACTGTTATGCGACCATGGAGGCAGCTTATTCAAGTAAAGGGATATGAGAATTCTCTCCAAAGTACTTTTAGGTGACTTTTCATTTTCACAATTAACCTTTTAATACAAAAAAAAACCAAAACAAAATACAGAAATGCCATTTGACTTAACACTAGAAATACTGTATGTCCTTGACACTACCATCAAGAGAGGTGATACACTGCCAGATGATCAGCACTTGGTGCCAAATTACAGCAGCAGTGACAACAGAGAGAGAGTAAGGAAAGCAAAATGTGTAGTGAACATGTCCTAGGAATGATTACCAAATGCTTCTGAGTGAAATGGTTTCAGATGTTACCTCTGAAATAGCTTCACCCATATAATGTCATGCTTGGGGATGTGGATTATGACTATAGCCTATTTAAGACATCAGAACCTGAAATGGCAGCAAAGAACTATGACCAAAAATGTGTGCAGACACCATGGTGGTGGTCATCCAAAGATTTGTTCACAGGTACCAGTAATGGGAGAATCAAAGTAAAAAAGAGACCTTCGGTGCAGTGATATTTTTGTATGAAGTACTCTCCAGATCACATGGGTAAAAATAAGACAGCAGAAAATGTTCAGATGTGGGTTTTCAGCAATGGCAGATGTAAACCTTGACTTGGGTTATTCCTGGGAGATGAAAAGAACAATCTGAGAAATACTTGAATCCAGTAATATGTCTTCCTTTAAGGACAAAGTGTCAGATGGATCTACTATATTTGGTTAAGTATCACTCAGACAGTTGTCAGTAACTTTCTGCCAATCATTGAAATTTATTCTGCCCATGAATGGCAGTGACTTAAGTAACAGCACTTGTCAGCACACTCCAGTCTATAAATGTACTACATCTGTGGTTGTGGCAGAAAAAAAATCACATCTGTCTATAACAATATTGCATACATAAATACACAGACAATTATTGATCTGTGAACAACTGAGTCATGACCATTTGGAACACAAGTATGTGAAATACAACTATCTCAGAAGTAACTACTGGAACAATATTATTTATGTTGATGCAGTCACATTGGTAATTATATATGAGATGGTATGGCTGAAAGCATGGATAAGGTTCAATTAGAAATGTTGAAGGCACTGGATATTGTTTTGGTGGTGTTGTTAATGGGGTCTATATCACGAAATCGAATGTTGTGGATGCCGAATACCGGAAGGTCGAACTTGGTGGTTCGAAAGTTGAGAATGTCGAAACCACAGAAACCCGATTTCTTCCCCAGGGAAAGAATTCAGTTGGCCGTTTCTGCAGCTTCAGCATTTTCGGACCAGGTCAAGGTAAGTGTACGAATGGGTAGTGACGGACTTTTGGGTTAGGGCGTGGGTCAGGTAAGTGTGCGATAGTGACGGACTTTAGGGTTAGAGCGCGGGTCAGGTAAGTGTGCAGTAGTGAAGGACTTTAGGGTTAGGGCGCGGGTCAGGTAAGTGGGCGGTAGTGATGGACTTTAGGGTTAGGGCTGGGTTAAGGATAGCACATAGATAGTGGTGTATGTTAGGTTTAGTGTAGGTTTTGAAGGTGTTTGGTGTGATTGTGTTACGTGTGTGTTTTTCGGAACAGCAAATTTTTTCCCTGGGAAAAGATTCACTGTTTTGAAGTGTCGATGTTATCCGAATTCGAACTTATGGTGTTCGACATTTTGGAAGTTCAATTTTGTGATATAAACCCATGTTAATGAATATTTTCAATGTTGTGTCAAAGATCCAAGAACAAACGATGTTGGGGAAAAAAGAACCACTGGTGTATAAAAACAAAGTCAAAAAGTAAAAATGAGAAATGCAACCAGTGGTACACAGCAGAGGTAAATCCAAGTCATAGTTTAATGCATCCAATCAGTGAAAAGGGCATTTTCAGGTTGCTAGGTACTTAGAACTAGCATACATATGCATTTGTGTTTTTTAACTTGTTCTTACCTTGGCTTAAAGCATATTATTTCCAGGTTGACTTTAAGAAGTGCTGGTGATTAATTACTAGTTCTAAGTACCTAGCAACCTGAAAATGCCTTTTGCACTGATTGGATGCACTATTGAGTTTGTACTATATGTAGCTAGTGCTTTATTCTATTTTTTGATCTGAAGAAGCTATATGTGAAAGCGCTCATGTGTGTGTTATTCTATACATTAAACTACGACTTGGATCTACCACTGGTTGTAT
>NC_056727.1:388062302-388077302 GCF_019279795.1 Protopterus annectens | reverse complement strand
CTATAAAATAAAAATACAGGTTATCTCTCCTCAGCTACCTTCCTAGACCTCTCTAAAGCTTTTGACATGGTCCCACACAAACAACTCATCTCTCTTCTCAATAACCTATCCTTCTCTCAACCAGTCATCAACTGGTTTCAGAGTTACCTATCTGACCGCCAACAAGCAGTTGTTTGGCAGGACAACCTATCCCCCCAACTACCAGTCTCCATAGGAGTTCCTCAAGGGTCCAACCTGGGACCCCTACTCTTCTCTATTTTCACCAATAATCTAGCCTCAGCCACAACACATGGCACACTCATGCAATATGCAGATGACTCTACCATAATCTGCACAGCCCACTCCCTACCAGAACTGCAAAAAGTCACACAGGAATCATTTTCTTCTATTGAAACTTGGTTATCCGATGCCCAACTAATACTCAACCCAAATAAAACAAAATTACTAATCTTCCAACCCACCAAACTTACCCTAGACACCTCTCACTTTAACATCACTACAAAAGACAACACCACCATCCATCCTACAGAACACACCAAATTACTAGGAGTAGAAATAGACAATAAACTGAACTTTGACATTCACATTTCCATGACCATTAAAAAAGTGCACAAAAAACTAGGAGCAATATATAGAAATCAGCAACTACTTACCAAAGCAGCTAAAATTTCAGTAGTAAATTCTCATCTTATCTCTACCTTACTCTACACCTCTCCAATATCTACTAACCTTAGACAATGCAATCTAAATAAGCTCGAAACCTGCTACAACAAAATCGCCAAATTTGCCACAGGGGCTTCCTACTGTACTCACCACTGTCTCTCACTAGAAGAACTGGGCTGGCTAGAGCTCCCCCACCTCCTTCAATGGTACCAACTCACACTCGCCTACAAACTAATAAACCAACTACTAAAAGTCCCATCCCTCCAGAATCTACTCCAACCCTACATAACCACGAGACCACTAAGATCCAGCCACAAAAACCTCCTACAGGTCACAAAAGCCATTAACTCTGCTGGAGAAGCATTATTCTCCTGCACTATAGCCAAACTATGGAACTCCCTCCCTCCCTCAGTTACCTCTGTAACTTCTTGCACCCACTTTAAATCCTTACTAAAATCACACTTCAAAACTTGCCAGATATGCCCTTGCAGCCCCCCCCCTCTAATACCATCGACTCCCCCCACCCACTGCCTCTCTCAGCCCCCTATCAACAACCTACTCTTAGCAAGCTTGTCTACTCATGTTTCCAGCTACCTACCACATAAAACTAACTTCTTGTAGCAACAACTGCTAATGGCTGTTATGCACCTCAAAAACAGATTGTATCAATTGTTCACTGATGAATCTCAACCAGACCTCCCAACCATACCGAATTTCTCGTTTTCTACCGGTTTTGAGGTCCAAATAATGGGGTGACACGATTCACGAGTGGCACCCCTTCATTTCTGAATTTCCAGGCTTCTCCAGGCTTTTTTAAAAAAATTTGTTTGTTTTTCTGCTGATGTCATCACGTGCAGAGGCATGCACGATGACGTCAGCTCCATGAACAACCTGCCAGACTGTTGGAATTGAGTTAACTTTCTGGCCATAGTGTGCATGCTTACAGTTTCCCTAGCATTTGAATTCCGCGGGCTCACACTGTGCAATCTTAGAAGAATGGCAGCCAGAAAGGAGGATTTACTTTAATACCGGTAAGGATTTACTTTAAATTCCTTCTGGGCCACAGCGTGCATGTGTGCAGTTTACCCAGCTGCTTAAAGCAGCATTTGAATTCCGCGGGCTCAAACTGTGCAGTTTTAGAAGAATGGACAGCCAGCCAGCCAGAAAGCAGGATTTACTTTAGTACCAGCCAGAATGCATTCTGGTAAAGATTTAAATTATGGTAAAGGAGTTAGTCTTTACTTAGAAGCAATGGACTTAGTCAAAATGCATTCCAGTAAAGGAGTTAAACAGCAGTGTCAGTTTTTGTAACACAAAGGACTTAGCCAGAATGCATATAAGGAAGTTTTTTTTGGCACAGGTTTCAAATGGCAGGTTTCCGCAGTTTTTGTGACACCTTGCATTTGTTTTTGTGTCATATATTTTATGTTTCCTTTAAGGTTTCATATCTGAAGTTATCTTCCTGTTTTAAAAATATGCATAATTTTTCAAATGGCAGTTTTAACAGAGGAAGCTCGGCAGGTTTCTGCAGTTTTTGTGACACCTTGCATTTGTTTTTGTGCCATATATTTAAGGTTTGTTTTAAGGCTTCATATCTGAAGTTGTCTTTCTGTTATAAAAATAATGCATTATCATTTATCTCCTATGAGACACTAGAGAACCTAAAAAAATATATAACATTGATGTGACTGCTTTAGAGTGAATACCAAAAGTGCTAACTGTTGTTATTCACCTTCTGTTATCTTGCCTCCGTCACTGTAAGACAAGAACACAAATGTTAGTTTAGTTTAGAACTTAGGAGTAAATCAGAAATCTTTCATTATGTGCATTTTCAAGAGCTGTAAACAACTTAGTGTTTCAAAACATTGCTACTATAATCTTGCTCAAAATGTCTGCATTTTGCATATTCAGAAAAGTTTCTTTGGATGTACCATAAATTGACAATTTGGGTTGCACTCCACTATTAAGTAACATTCTATAATCTACCATAATATTCTGAATTATGTTTTTTTATTATTTTACAACCATGACTGGGCAGCTTAAATACTTGATGATGATGAATGGTTATTAATCAACAATAGCTCAAGGCAACATCCGAACGCAAAGAACACAGATCAATATCTTATGTGGTTCCAATCCCCCTACTCCTGATCTTTGAGTGGTACCTTAACATTGACTCATTGATATCATATTCTAAATAAGAGAGTGCTGTTGCCTGAAGAGAAGGTGTTATGATACTTGTACGTCTTGCTTTAGCTAATCCACCATCATATTCTGAACTTGGTAGATAATGCAGCTTTGATGACATAATTATGATACTTGTGAGTCTTGATTTGACTTCTCCACCATCATATTCTGAATTGGATAAATAATGTAGCTGTGATAGGTTCATAGGTTCATACTAGGCTATCTGCCCTAGGGCATTTGTAAGCCTAGCCAGAGTGTGTTTGGCTTTCGCCTCCCATTTTAAATTAATTTTGCTATGCCCTTTTTCGAGGTTAGTATACTGTGCCTCTGTCTAACAGTGACACAGAAGTGATACCCGGGGTAAACCTACGATCTCCCATCCACTCATCAAGATTCCTCTTGAAGAGAGTCAATGAGGGACTCTGCCTAACCTGGACTGGGATTTTATTCCAGAGTGAAGGGGAGCCTCTGGGTTATGAATCTGTCCCTCCAGCATGTCCTATTTATTTCAGTGCTGAGGTTCAAGTCTCTCGAGCACGTAGCTCGATGGGATTTGGATTTTCTGAGGTGCAGCATGTCCATTAATTCCAGGTTGGACATGGATTTATACGTCAGGTACAGATCGCCTCTGATATTTCTTTAACCGGGCAGCATATGCCATCTGTTTGAGCCCTTTGATCCTCTTGGTGAGGTACTGTTGGGGTCTTTCCAGTTGCTACAAGTGTCTGGTAAGGTACATCCCAAAAGGGGCATTGTACTCAATTGTGGGCCTGATGAGGGATGACTAAAGAGGCACAATGACCTCCCCTGATCTAGATGTGAATCCCTACATGATTAGGTGGGCTATATAAAATGTTTTTCTAACCACTTTGGCCACGTGGTTGTCAAATGAGAGATTGCTATCAACTTGGGTCCCCAGGTCCCTAATTACTTCTTCTGTACTTAATGGATTAGCACCTATGTGGTAATTTGTGGGCACTTTGTTTTGCCAAAGGGAATGACTATACACTTTTTGGCATTTAGCTTGAGGCCATGGCTCTGGCACCAGTTGTCTGTTTCTATGAGGCCCTTTTGGAGGATGCTTGTGTCGGCTGGAGTGTCGATTATGGTGCTCAGTTTGCAGTCATCTGCAAACTTGGTCAGCCACAGTCCTTCTGTGTTGGCCTGTACCTCCGAGAAATATATACCGAACAAGAGAGGTCCCAGGACTGAGCCTTGTGGGATGCCACTTGTAACTGGTTTGGAGTCTGACATTTCTCCAGCAATTCTAACCATGTGGTTTCTGTCCTTGAGCCAGTTTGCAACCCATCTAGTGACATAGGGGTTTATATTTAAGCTGATGAGCTTATCTATAATGCCCGAGTGGGGTATTATATCGAAGGCTTTTGCGAGGTCCAGGTAGGCTGTGTGGACCACCTTCCCCTCGTCAATGGCCTTAGTGACTGTTTCAAAGAAATCAACCAGGTTTAAGAGGCAGGATCTGCCCTTAACAAAGCCAAACTGGGTAGGATCCAGTGTCTGTAGGTCCCTAATATCTTTATTTATGAGGTCCATGATGATCCTTTCCATAGCTTTGCAAACCAAGCTAGTCAGGCTTATGGGGCGATAGTTTCCAGGATCTGTTGAGGCACCACCTTTGTGGAGAGGGACCACTGTTGCTGTACACCACTCTTTGGGTACATATCCTGTAGTAAGGCTGAGATTGAACAGTAGTTTTATGTTTGGATTTAGCTCTTCTTGGAGTTCATGTAGGACGCAGCCCGGGACACCGTCTGGTCCCATTGATGCTGTGTTTTTTGCTTTGGAGAGGGCAGCTCTTACCTGAGCATCTGAGATGTCAGGGGGGCAGCACTCTGCTGGGATAGTTATTTGCCCTTTTGGTGGGGAGGGGGGGAGAAGTTTGCACTGAACCTGTTAGCTAGGATGTTGGCAATGTCTGTGGGTTCGGTGTACTTTTTGTCATTTTGGACTAATTCTGAGCATATCTGGGAATTCCCACCCAGGTTCCTAACATAACTAAAGAAAGCCTTGTGATTATCCTTAGTGTCCTGTGCAATTTTTCTCTCGAAGCTGGCCTTAGACGATTTTATGAGTGCCCATAGTTTTTTGCTAATACTGATCAGAGATGCCTTCCCTTTTTGGGATTTTGCTCTATCATGTAGTAGCTTCCTCCTTCTATTGTATAGTTTGTTTATGGCTGGGGTTCACCAGACAGGACGTCTGCCTTTGGAGGATTGGGACTTGGTTTTATTTGGGATTGCATGATCCATGCATTCCTGAAGGTGTTCATAGAATGCGTTTATAAAGGATTCTGCGGTCTGGGCTGTATTTTCTACAGGCCCGGGGGCTTTGAAGGATTCCACCTTGGTTTTGAGGAGTGTGAAATTTGCTTTAGAGAAGTTTTTCACTGTGGTTTTCAGGGCAGGGGGTGGAGTCGGGATGTGAATATCCAGTGAGATTAGTTTATGGTCTGATCTTACCAATGAGGGATACACTTCTGGTCTGGAGCATAGAGTCCCCATGTTGGTGATGATCAGGTCCAGTATGTTTTCCTCTTGTGGGAGTGGTAACAGGTTGTTCCATAGCATTTGAGTTTATAAATTCTAGGAACCTTTGGGCTAGGGTGTTGGAGCTAGAGTAATGCTCCCAGTCTATGTTTGGGTAGTTGAAGTTGCCCAATATAATGGTGTTTGGAGAGACCTTCATATTTTCCAGTGTTCTCAGGAAGGCCGAGTGGGGTTCCTGGGTTTGGGAGGGTGGTCTGTAGCAGGCTATAAACTGGAAGGCAGTTTTACCCACTGTTAGTTGCACATGGATAGTCTCTGATGCTTCGTGCTGTGCCACCTACCTGGAGGTGTGGGTATCTTTGATGAATATTGATACTCCCCCTCCTTTTATGGTTCAGTCCAATGATGGCATTATTATGATACTTGTAAGTCTTGCTTCAGATATTCCACCATCATATTCTACATTTGGTCGATAATGCATCTTTCATGACATCACTCTACACGCACTATTCCACTAACATTTTTCTTTTAAGCCTGTGTGTTTTTTTAATGATTCCTTTTGCAGTAGCACTGCTCAAATATATTGTGATGTTGTCTGTCTTGGACAGGCAGATGGGGGTTAGCTTGGCACTCCCTGTATATCCAACTTACCACATATCAAAATGTTCTTTTAATCTGTTCTTTTAATCAAAGATACTCACAAATATCTTCTGCAAATTCTTGCTTTAGGTCAGAAACCTCTGTGAGTCATGGGCCAGATAGTCATGGTGCTATGATGCTCATTCTGGTTCTCACGATCCCCCTATTTCATCTACATTCCTAAGCTATCTTAACACACCATAGCAACTGTTCACTGCTTGCAATCCATTGTACAATTAGCCTGATAAAACTTGTACTCCTTCTCAATCTGTGGGTTAGGTTTTGAAGATGAAAAAGGACAGGATTCTTGCATTTTACAATATCACTACATTAATCCAAATAGCATGAATCATTGGTATGCAGCCTGAACAATTGTAACATATTAGTTTTCTGCTTTGGCTTACTTTTTCTTACTCATAAAAATTGGACCCTACTCAAAGGGGCTATGATTTGTAAACAGCCTAAACATAATCTTTATCCGCTACTGGCCAGATGCATTTTCTTTGAATGTGGGTTTCAATGCTGTTTCAATGAAAGTGAGTTTCAAGGGCAGAGAAGTTTTAATGCTAAGTCTATTTTCACTGTGAGACTATATTGCTTTGTTTAGTAGATGTCTGTTAGTGTTTGTACTATAAAATATAAAATAAAAGTTTTAAATGAAATCCAAATAATCGTAGAAGTAAAGCAGTATGCATATTGCAGTGTTTATGGTAAATAGGAAAAAATAGCCAAGTAATGGGACATTGGTTTTGGAATGGCTGCAGGGGGACTCTGGGGCCATATTTTGGTTGCCTGTTCTTCAGTTTGCATTTGAAAGTTGGTATCCCACAATTCCATCGGGATGGGTGGGGTTACATAATTATATATGCAAATGTTATGTTAATCAGCGTACAGATTTGTACTTATTTTTCATGGGCCTTTGTCCAGATTTTTGATGTTTCCAAATTGAGAGGTATGATCTCAACTACATTTGTAACCATGTTTAGTATATGTCACCATATTTTAAAATTGTACTATGTTCTACAGCTGTTTTACATCTGTTTTCTTCTTGTCTTGCATCCTTAACTGGACTAATATCTATATTTAAATGCTATGTTTTTTAACTGTATAATGCAAATAATACTTAATGTGGAGCTTTTCTCCCCGGGCCTCTGCTGAAAATGGACCTGTGTCCAGTCGGGCTCTCCCGGTCAAACAAATGTAAATAAATAAAATAATAATAATAAATAAATTCTTATTATTAATGACTGTTTTTTGATTCCCTTGTATTTGTTGCTGTCTTTATATCACTGTAAAAATATGTCAGTTGTAAATTTGTATGTACTGGGATGCTGTTTAAACACCTAAATGTGTCTGTAATTGTCTTTCTGTGTGGAGCTTTTCTCCCTGGGCCTCTGCTGAAAAAGGGCCTTTGGCCCAGACAGATACCCCCGGTTAACAAATGTAAAATAAATAAATATGTAAGTTACCCACCAAGACTATACAATAAGCTTACCATTAAAGTTATTATTTCTTCATATTTCTATCTGGTATGAGTAGGAAGAGGACAAAAGAAAGATGGAGAAAGAGAGCCTACATTACATAAAGTGGATGAGAAACAGAAGTAAACTATATTGAGCTAAAGCATGCTTCTTTAATGAGGGTATAGGAAAAACAAGAGATACAATATTATCTTGAAGGTGCTACAGTAGTTCTGATCAGAGATCCAAAGTGGATTTGCTGGTGCTATTACCTGTAATTATGGCATCTTAGAATTTAGGCCCAGTAACGGAAAAGCACAACCATAGGAGTCTGCTGAGTCAGTGTGTTCATTTCAGAACAATGGCATTAACAGCCTGAGTTCTGAGAAAGTAGGGAGTCACCATAGGATACAGACCTGAGGGGAAATCTCACAATCACTTGGCCACTTCCATTATGAATTTTTTTGGAACAATGTTCATGCTAATTTTGGAAGATCTACAAAATGTACTTTGTCTCCTTGGTGGTGTCAGAGAAGGTTCCACCTACCACATAACAAATCACAACTGGCACCTTACAGTGTGTCACTGTTCAACTAATCTGCAACCTTCTGTGCTATACACTTCCAAGAACTTTTCAACCTCACCCTTGGAAATTATGCGAAAATATCAAAATGAAGAGACAGGAACACAGAGAATTCATTATCATAAAACAGCTGTCTAACTAGAATGCTTCAAACAAATGTAGATTATCCCATGTAAACCGCCCAAAGCCATGCTGCATATGATGCTGGCATAACTAAATTTGTTATTATTTATTTACTTAGTTACTGACATTTATCTACCGGGAGAGTCTGATTGGTTTAAGCAGAGGCCCAGAGAGAAAAGCCCCAAAGTATACCAAAAATAATTCAAGCACAATAATTTTACAATCTACAAAAATAATACAAAACCATCAAATAATTATACTGAATTAGGCATAATAGGACAACACTGATTAAAAACAGATACAACTTATATGACAATTAATTAATACTTAGAGAAATTTTAGCCAGTTTAGAGAAATTAAAGTTAATAATAATAAAAACAGGAAATGCAGTATGATGTAAGAGAAGAAACAGGGTTATGGCATATTCATATTGAAAAAATGATGTTCTGTGCTATATGTTTTCGCCTTTTGTCCCACATTTGTTTCTGCCTATCAGCTTTTGCAAACTGTGTGACTCAAAGACATACTGAGTTTATGCATATCATCTTTTAGTGATGAGTTTGTTTCCACAGATATTACCTATAAAACTTAACGACTCTAAACCATACACTCCATCTTGGGTCGCCCCTGCAAAAAGTTATTTGTATAGAGAGAGAGTTTACACAGCTAACAAATGAATGATACATCAGGTAAAACATGAATTACATTGACCATATGCAATTAAATGACACATTCTTTTATTCAAGGTCAGGAAAAACTAAACACATATACCAGAAGTGTATGTTTATTTCTAATATTTTAGAGACTATTGTAGATACATTTAAAGAACAAAAATGAATAAAATATATTACTGGATCATCTTAACAGTGAGCGCAATGTGTCATAAAGAAAGAGATAATAATACTCTGTAGAGGATCTTGGTGGAAACATTACCTGTGAAATAAGTTTTTACCATTCAGTTGTGACTTCAGTACAAGTATTTTTCTGACTGTAAATTCTTATCCATTTATCCACTCTGGGCAACAAAGAAAAACAAGTGCAACTTCATAATTGACCCTTCCTTAAACTGGCATAATGTCACATTTATCAGTCACTACGTGAAAAAACACGGTTGTTTACTTGGCAGAATGTCTGTGTGATCTTAAACAAATCAGACAGTTCTACCACTCTTTCCAGCCCTTGTCTTACTGTCCCTAGTGAAGCAGTCAGGCTTGTCATGCTGAATCTAGATATATCAATTTCTTTCTAGTCTCTTAGCTGCCAAAATGACTGGAGGCTAAGAAAGTTTTATGGAAAAAACAATGTGGGTGCTAAGCAAGATGCCTGCAGGTGTACTTATCAGCATTTGAACTAATTGTGATTTATTTGTTTATTTACTGGCTTACTTGCTTACTTGCTACACAACCTGGTAATACATAAGACAACATTACTTTAAAATAGACAGTGACAAAAAATTATACTTCCTAATTTTACATAATACATACATGAATACACAAATATATTTGTACACACACACACACACACACACACACACACACACACACACACACACACACACACACACACACATATTTATCCAAACCCATACCTGTTCCTCATACTACACAAAAGATGAAGTTCAGAATTTGCAAAGGCAGCAGCTGCTTTTTGCAGCATAATATATTATTCTGTCTGCTGCAATGTAAACAGTTTTATTAATTTTATTGTATGCAAAGCCAAAAAAAAGATAGTTTGCCTATTATCTCTCTGTCTTTATTTCTGTATCTATCTATCTATCTATCTATCTATCTATCTATCTATCTATCTATCTATAGATATGTAACCAAACCTTTAAACTACTGCCTGTCTCTATCAAAGAATGGATTGGTCCAACTCAGAATTCTGTGGCCAAAATTCTGATGAAATGGACAAAAGTGATTATGACCAGTCTCAAGGTTAAAGCTAGTTCAAGTCCTGTGGTCAATGAAACCAATTAGTGCATTAGTCAAAACATTAGCCGGTGTTAACAATAAAAAGAAAATAGAACAAAGACTCTGGATGCCTCAATGCTAGCAGAAAATCTAATTTCCTTTATTTAGGGACAGATGATTTCTGCTGTATATGATACAATTTTTTTAAAGGTAAGCACTGTTATATTTATACAAGTCCATTTTTTTAAAGGTAAGCACTGTTATATTTATACAAGTCCACCTGAAAGTAGGTGGGCTGATCGGATTGGGGGCTGTTTCTGGTTTGAAGGCTGCAGGGGCTAGAATGCCTCCCTCAACATGTTGATTGGATGTTGGATGTCGGATGACAATCCCAGAGGGGGCTAGACACAGTCGATTTGCATTATTAGTACTGAAGTGTAATATGATCCAGAAAAGAACACTCCAAAGTCTGATACACTCTATCTGGTTAGCTGTACTAAAAACTGTGGTATGCTAATCCACAGTGCTTTGTCAAAACTCCATCAGATCCATCCCTCTTTTTTCTTCTTTTTGTCTTTTTGACATACTTTTTTAGGCAATGTGTTTATCCAAATGATCCAACTCCAGATATTTGGGAATTTCTCTCTCTTCTTCTCTTGCAGTTATTTATTTAGATTCCTTGGTAGCAATGCTAAAATGGCAAGATCTACAGAGAGTGGAGGATGGAGCAAAGGCAAGTTCCAGATAATTCCTCAGTGTATGGTGACCCTAGGCTGTTGCTTTAGCAAAGGATGAAAACATCAGCCTCACTGGATCAGAATACATGGACCCTAGAAGAAAGTTAAAGGATGCTTTACCACACAGCTATGGAGTTTTTTTTTTTTTTTTAAAGAATTGGGTTCTGGTTACCAGTAGTACATCATGCTGACTGCTGAGTGAGGTGTTGAACTGGGATCTGGTGACTGGTAATCATAATAAAAACAGTGAATAATTAGAGATACTCTGATTTCTGCTTTTTCTACTAGTTATTGGGAACCTTAAAGTTACAGCTTGTCCCTCACACACACACTCACCCTCCCATAAAAGTGGAGTACGTTTTCAAAAGTAATACCTGATTACTAATAGACACTTTTTAAAATTATATGAGAAGCAAAGCTCCCTATTAACAAAAAGGTCTGTGAAACATGATAAAAGTAAAAAAGACAGTCTTTATGTAGCCCTAACATCTTGGATAACTTTCATTTGAGTTGTTTAAATATTATGTTGGCAATTCTTTTTGTATTGGTTGTCTGGTCCTTCAAAGAGGCGTTTTGCTTTTCTTTTTTTCTTCAAACCCACTCACCTTCTCATAAAAGCAGACTCAGTCTTTTAAAAATAGTTCTTGGTTACTAATAAACATTGTTTAAATTCATAGGAGAAACCTCATTACTGTCTAAAAAGGTATTGTAAAAAGACAAAAAGATGAAAAAAGAAGGGTGGATTTGTTTAAGTTTTGATGAAAGCCTCACAGATCAGTATACTGTACTTTTTAATAAGGTTTACTGATAGAGCCTATTAAATTTCTTACTGTATTTATTCCACTGCACTTTTCGTCCAGAGTGTTCTGTTCTAGATCATGTTTCATTCCAATACTAATAAATAGAGTGATGTGGAGATCAACATTGCTGGGCCCCAGCATCCAATCGACAGTCTGAGGGAGGCACACCCCTTGTCCAGCCCCCAGAGCCCTCCAACAAGAAATGGTCCCACTTCTCTCCACCAATCTTCTTTCAGTTGGACTTGCCTTGAAAAAAAATTATACTGTGTACAGCAGTGATTATCTGGATAGATATAGTGCTGAGTACATGAATTTATGTGAAATGACTGTGCGAGTGACTTGTGCAGTGGTACTCATAGAGAAAAGATTTTTTGAAAGGTAACATCTAGGGTTGAGGATAGAGGCCATGGAAGGGTTAGGTTTAGCATACATTAGTAAAATGGAAGAGGAAGTGAATATCTCTAAAGGTGCCCAACTTACAGTGAAATGGCAATGACAATTTTCTACATCAGCACTTAAGATTTCTCCTGATGCCATGTGAAAGCATACACATTTTTATGACTTCGTATTCTAAAACTTTAATATGATAGATGGCATTGCTGCCTAATATTTATAAAACGGCAAACAAGCTACAAAAATAACTGCAGTATAAAGCAAAAAAATGGCTTTGGGTTGATCATAATAAGAAGAGAATTTTGGTGAATGAATTGCATAATGCATTATAAGTAAATATTGTCAGTGAGTTTGAGTTCAGGAAAATTAGTTGAATATGTTTTGATGTGTAAAGATTCACAGACATTCTGTAAACCTCGTGTGCCTAACACACTGAAAAGTATACAGAAAATCCCTGTAAGTGATTCAACACCAGTGGCATGGTTTAATGAGCACCAAAATGTAACTGGTGCAGAGAACAAATGAATGGACATGTGATGCACAATGTGTAACAGTGTTTCTATAATTCAGAGATGGCACTATTTTCTCCAGAGTACTTGTCTGAAACAGCATTACAACACAGTGACAGATGTGCAGTAACTGAATAGAAGCCACTCTGATTGGGGAAACACATTAGACATTGCTAATAATGGTATATAGGCACCATGCTATTTAGAATGCATGTGATGTTAGGGCCAGTTTTGAATGTGTGCTCCAGTGCATACATACACATTAACAAATGCAAACAAATGCATATATGCTTGTGCATATTCACATGAACACATACATACTCACACACATGCACATACAGACATGTAAAGACACACAGACAAGGGCAAATGAAAACATACACATTTACACACACTCACTCACATGCACAGCAAAACATGTATAGATACACACACACACACACACACACACACACACACACACACACACACACACACACACACACACACACACACTCACACACACGCACACACACACAATGAACTCTAGCTGCAGCATAAATGCATTGCATGTCAGGCTAAAGTCCTCTCATCATCCCTTACAGCTGCTGCTAGATCACCAGGCCTCCACCAAGTGGCACTAATATAGTTAGCCATCCCAATCCTTCCTGCAGGGACAGATGAGTTAATTTGAAAAGATGACTACTATCCCATTGGTGGACTCCTCCAGAAGCTAGAGTCACTAACTAAAGCTGAATTGCTGGGTCCTCTGCCAGGAATTCATGTCCTTGTGGCAAAGATGCAGCATGGTCTTCAAATGTTTGACTAAGACTTTCACATTGTTGGTAAATTGTAAAGTGGATGGGTTTCAAGTGGTTGAGTTCAGCTCCCTAGTGCAGATCATTGTTACATATAGGAAACCACTACCAGTGCAGTTTTGTTAGTGCCAACAGTGATTCAAATTTAGTGGGCTTTTCCCTTTTGTTATTGGTAATGTTGCAATGAAGTTAACAATACAAGTAAGGGCAGCGCAGGAATAGAGGCCCCCTGCAAAAAATGTTTTTTTTATGTATGTCTTTCATCAAGCTGAAGCCTTATTTGACATATTTTGTTTGGCTGAAGGTTCAGTGTATTTGACTTGAGTAAAACATGGGGAAATCATATGATTAGATCAGCATCCATACTTTCATGGCTGACCCCAAGCAAGTACGTTTGTTTGGATCAGCTGTACATCAGTAAATAGACATAAGCACTGGAATAAACTTATTATTACAAACTGCAGGTTTTTAGTGGGGCTTAGCAGAGCCTTTGTGTTGACAGACATCAGTACATGTTATCTCCTAACAAAAAAAAAAATATTGCTTGCACACGTGCATTCACCACATTTATGCTGCTGCCTGTCACTAATTACTTACAAGAGAATTCTGAAATATCCGATTTCATTAGTCATATCATTTGAAGTGAACAAGTTTATCCCGGTATGTACCTAGGCTCACCAGTCATATAAGTGTCATCAAACCCATCTGTATCTTAGAACTCAGTGATTAATGTTAATGTTTTTCCAAACTTAAGATGTCTGAGTGGTGTCTGCTTAGTTATAATTCAAATGATTATCTAATATGATTTCAAGACAGCATTAGCTGATGAAAAGTTACCTAAAATAAAGTCCATCACTACTTCCTAGCAACTACTGACTTATGATGTACATCTACACCATTATGGTTGTTTCAATTGCATTGTCATGATAATAATTTTATATGAACCCCTTGCCAAGCTGTCTTATTAATCCTACCATTATGATATTTTAATCTCCACTAAAATGATTATCCACTCTTCTTCCATGTATATCTCCATCAGCATCTCCATTATACTTCAGAGAGATACTAGACTAACACTTCACCCTTTTCTATTTACTTGTGATTAACCAAGATCCAGACCCCTTCAAATCTAATCTCATCAGCTCATTCAGAAACATCTTTCAAATGAACTGGCTTTTTCAATGAATTTACAATACAATTTACCGTACATCTATCAAGTCTTCTGCATGATGAATAATGAGCCCATTTCTCATGTTATTTCTTAGCCATTCATGTGTTCTATACATTCTCTACCTTGGGGATACTAATCTTTTAAGAAATGATGTACAAAATGCATATTATCCATATTATATGTTAAGGCTATAAATGCTTTAAAAGCCAGGATTTACCAACATGCATATATGCTTAGTAAAAGGGCCAACAGTAATGCACTATGCAAACATTCTAATGAGTGTCAAAATTTTAAGAAATGTATTTTCTTTGTTTTGGAGAAAATTCCATTCTTTGACAGGGTGGGGGGTAAGTGGGAGGTTTACTATGAAAAACATGAACTATATTGGCAAGTGTTGTTTGATGCCAGTAACCACCCGGGCAATAAGGACAGGATATCCATTAGCAGTGTTTTGTTTTTTAGAAAGCTGCATATTTAATTGCTAGATGTGCCTGATATTTCCTTTTATTTTAATATCAGGG
>NC_056727.1:388027302-388057302 GCF_019279795.1 Protopterus annectens | reverse complement strand
AACGAATAAAGAATTCTAAAAGAAAAGAATAATCTAAATCAGTTACCACAGAACTCAAAAAAATGTTAAATCAACTTCTGTGAGAAAAATCACACAAAGTGTGGGTAAACCTATATTATTCAGGCCCAAGCATGTTATATTGCCATTGTGCAATAACATTCTTTTAAAAAGAAATAATGCATGCACTATGTTTTTACAAACAATGCCACATTAATACCAAAAGGCAGTGTTTTGGGATATCTTGCAGATGTACTGTGCATGTGCATGTGCATGCCCATTTATGGGATGGTATGTATGAGATGATGGTTTCTTTGTATAGTACATCCAATTTAGTATAAATTGTGCTATTGTTTATAGGTAGTAGGTTACGCATTGAGCAAAAATAATGATGTTCATATTTGATTTATATGTTGCTTTATATACATACATATAGATACAGATATAGATATAGATAGACACACTGCAAGAAAAATGCAGACAAGATAGAGTTTTCACTGTGTAACACCCTAAACCTCCTGTAATGGAAGCCTGTGGGTGTATGTAAATGACCCCTTAAGGTCAGCAATTGTTTCAGCTCAAAGATTCCAAATGCTCATTAATTTTTACACCCTTATAGATACGTTCAGGTCCACAAAAGCCAAACCCCATTAGCTGTAGACATGCATGCTTTGGCTTTTTTACTGATATGATCAGTCATAACAAAAGTATATTTTTTTTACTACACTTTAGAATGACAGGGTCTTTAAATCCAGCTGATAACCATAAACATTAACGTACCTGCAAAATATCCCAACTAACATCCAAAACCAAAAGGAAAAAAGGTCACACAAACAAATCATTCAATATAAACTGCTAGAGAAACCCAACCAAGCTAACATTCCTTAAAAAGTGAGGCATAAACAGGTTGAAAATATATCACATAATGAAACACCTTACTAAAACCATTCAGTAAAGTACAGTTGTGTACCTACCATAAATGTAGATGTTCGAGTGTATTCACTGTTGCAGTCATTACAGTTGGGTTATCCTGCTGGCAGGCTACCCGCAGTTGACCTGAATTCCAAAGTCCTGGTCCGGCGTCGGTTGCTGTCACCTCTTCCCTGACGTCAGTGTACCAGGGGTATAAAAGATGCAGCCGACGCCATTTTCTTGTTTTTCTTGCCCCAAATGTCAGGTGCCCCCAAAAGGGTAGGCTAAAAATTCTGCTTATAAAAAAGCATGCAGTAACATAAACACTACCTTCATCTACAAGCAAATACACCACATAGGTTGTATAGAATAGAGAAGTACAGATAAGTCCCAGCAAAGAAAAGGGGATGGTGGCAGGGTAACCTGGACTGCAACAGTGAATACACTTGAACATCTACATTTATGGTAGTACACAACTGTACTATGTTCATCGTGTTTCACTGTTGCAGTCATTACAGTTGGGTTGAATCCCAAAGCTGAGGTTGGGTGGCTGGGCCTAAATAGAATTAGGAGTGGCTATAAGGCCCTGCAGAACTGCAGTGGCAAAGCCTGCTCTGGATTTAGAGTAAAGAGGTAAGTGGTAGTGCTTTGTAAAAGTGTGTACTGAAGTCCAAGTTGCAGCCTCTAAAATATCCTTGGTTGGTACTCCTCTGAGGAAGGCTGCTGAAGTGGCTGCTGCTCTGGTTGAATGTGGCCTAATGCCCTTAGGCACTGATTTGCCATGTTGTGAATAGCAGAAATGAATGCAGTGGCCTATCCATTTTGAAATAGTCTGCTTTGAAATAGCCTTTCCTTGTGATCCTGCAGCATATGCCACTAAAAGTTGCTCAGTCTTTCTGAAAGCTTTAGTTTTGTCCAAGTAGAAGCATAACTGTCTGTGTATGTCCAAATAATCCAGAAGTCTCTCCCCTTTATTCTATGGGTTTGGATAAAAGGTAGGCAAATTAATGGTTTGGTTAAGAGCCACACTGGACACTACCTTAGGCATAAATGTTGGGTTTGTCCTTAGAGAAACCCTGTCCGGATAGAAAATAATAAAAGGTTCCACAGCCATTAATGCCTGCAACTCTGAGACTCTTCTTGCTGAAGTTATTGCTAGAAGCAGAGCTGCTTTCTATGAAAAGAATTTTATCTCAGCTGTATTGGCTGGCTCAAAAGGAGGCAGTGTGATCTTTTCCAAGACAAAATTGAGGTCCCATGCAGGTATTGGTGCTCTCCTTGGAGGTCTTAAGTTTTTGGCCCCTCTGTGGTACTGCCTTAGCAGTGGATGTGAAAAAATAGGTGGGTCCATATTTTAATGAGCTGAAATGGCAGAGGCATGGATCTTAATTGATGAGAAGGATAGGCCTTTGTCCAGCATCTCAGTTAGGTATTGTAAAATCTGAGGAATATTTGGTACAAGCATGTCAATTCCTTGTGCCTGGTTCCAAGCACAGAATCTCTTCCGTTTTTCTGCATAATATTTTTTGGTGCTGGGCCTCCTGGCCTCCAAAATAACATCCATAACTGCTTTAGAGAGAGACATGTTCTGAACTGCTACATTATCTGCCATGCTGCCAGATTTAGGGTTCGGAGTTGGCTGCGCAGGATCTGATTGTTTTGTTGGGTCAGTAAATGAGGAATTTGAGGTAATGTCCAGGCTGGACCTTGAGACAAGCTCTTTAGGATTGGGTACCAGTGCTGGCGTGGCCAGTCCGGGACAATCAGTATAATTTTTGGCTTCTCTTGTCTGACCTTTAGGAGTACCTTGGGGAGGAGAGGCAGTGGAGGAAAGCCATATACTGTAAGGGTTTTCCAGCTGAATGACAGAGCATCCATTTTCCATGCTTGTTTGTGATAAGTCCTTGTGCAGAATCTCTGTAGTTGACAGTTGTGAGGGGATGCAAATAGATCTATGTCTGGGCATCCCCATTTTTTTGTTATCATGCTGAAGATTTGTGGATCTAGTTTCCACTCGTGAGGATCCATGAGGTTTCTGCTTAGTTCGTCTGCCAGAGTATTTGTCTTTCCTGGCAGGAATTGTGCTTGCAGGTGTACTTGATAAGTCAATGTTGTGTCCCACAAAATCATGGCTTGTCTGCAGAGGGGGTAAGAATGTGTGCCTCCCTGCTTGTTTATGTACCACATGACTGTAGTATTGTCCGTCTTTATCAGCAGTTGTCCTGGATGAAGTAGATCCTTGAAGGCTGTCAGGGCATTCTGTACAGCTAGCATCTCCTTTTGATTGATGTGAAGATGCATTTGGCTTGTGGGCCATGTGCCCTGAATAAATTTTCCTGCCATGTGGACCCCCCATGCATAATCTGATGCATCTGTTGTTAGTGTCTGCCTGGCTGTGGGTAAAGTGAATGGCTGTCCCTTGTTGTGGTGACAGGCCTGTGCCCACCATCGAAACTCCTGTTGCAGGCAGAGAATGAGGGTAATTAATGTTTCCAGGCTGTGGCAATGTTGAGTCCAAACACTTTTTAGATACCATTGTAGCTTCTGCATATGCAGTCTTGCATATGGAATTAGCAGAATGCAGGATGTCATGAAGCCCAAAGCCTGCAGACTTTTTCTTGCAGATAACTGGGTCTTTGTTGCCATCTTTTCGAAGTAAGAAGTCAGTTGCCTTTGTTTGTCTGGCGTGAGATAAGCCATCTGGGCAGTTGTATTTAAGCTTGCACCCAGGAATATTATCTCTTGAGAGGGTACTAGTTTTGATTTCTTTTTGTTTACTGTGTACCCCAAGCAAATTAGTAATCTTTTTACAAATTCTCTGCTTCTCTGTTCTTATGTTCTCTGCTTGAATAAGGCAGTCGTCCAAGTAGGGATATATTTGAATTCCTCTTTGTCTGCAAAATGCAATTATTGGTGCCAGGCATTTTGTGAAGACCCTGGGAGCAGTAGATAAGCCAAAGGGCAGGGCAGAGAATTGGTAGTGCATTGAGCCAGCTATGAATCTGAGGTATCTTCTGCAAGATTGTCTGATTGGGACATGCAGGTATGCCTCTTTGAGGTCCAAAGTTACAAGCCAAGCCTTCTTGCCCAGCATGGGCAGAAGCTGCTGCAGAGTCAACATTTTGAATTTTGGAACGTCCAGAAAAGTGTTTAGAATAGACAGGTCCAGTATTGGTCTCCAGGCTTTGTCCTTTCTGAGCTGAATAGCCCTCATGTCCATGAGAGATGAAACTTGCTTTTGTGCCTCTGCCCATTGATTGTCTGGCAGGTCTGGCATACCTTTTGCCTTTTGAAGGGTGTGAAAGTGGAACCTGTAGCCCTGAGAGACTATATTTAGGACCCATTTGTCCTGGGTGATCATGTGCCAATTTTGTGAAAAAAGTGCTAGCTTTCACCTTAAGGGTGCTGCCAAAAGATAAGTGCTTGGCATTGGCAGAGAAAAGTCATTGGGACTGTTTCCTATATGATTTGTCTTCTCCGCTTTTGGAGGTAGAAGCACCCCATTGTTTGGGCCTGTATGAGCCTTGGGGCTGGGGTCTGCCTCTAGGGCATCTGTATCTGCCTCTTTGTGGCCTGTCTGACACTGGAAAGGATCAATTCTTAGAAGGTCAGTTCCTGCTAAATCTGGGTGGCTGTACCTGTAAGAAATCCGTTACTGTCTGCATAGATTTTGCTTTGTCCTTCATTTTCTTCAACACCTCTTCTGCCTTAACACCAAACAAAGTATCATGCTGTAATGGAGCATCCAATAATTTTGCTTTAACATCATCAGGCAGATTCTGTTCCTTTAACCAAGCATGCCTTCTAATGACAGAACCTGTAACAGTGGCCCTGCAAGGGGCCTCCAGTGAATCAAAACCACATTGCAAAGTATGCTTTCCCACTTGTTCAACTGCATGCAATAAATCCTGCATTTCCTTGTTTTCAGAACATTCAGAATTTGTCAACATTTTCTGTTTTAGCAGTGACATTAAGTATTGCTGATATTTA
This sequence comes from Protopterus annectens, assembly GCF_019279795.1. Classification (NCBI taxonomy): domain Eukaryota; kingdom Metazoa; phylum Chordata; order Ceratodontiformes; family Protopteridae; genus Protopterus; species Protopterus annectens. The sequence goes on along the minus strand of NC_056727.1, from coordinate 388,052,403 downwards.
AGCATATGAAACCGACAATTTAAAGCTCTTACAGCCAAGGTAGCAAAAGTGTAAACTTTTTTCCCCCATCTATCCAGTGCCCTAGAATCCCCATCCGAGGGGACAGGGTTTTTTGCAGTGGAAGCCTTGACCCCCTTGGGACCCCGAGATATAGTTTCTGGGTCAGCAGCAGGGTTTTTATATAGAAATTTATGCGAATCTGGAACACTGTAGTATCTGTCTGGCTTAACAGGTGCAGGGGGTAAACAGTCAGGAGTCAGGCCGGACTCTGAGAATACATCATCTACAATGTCTAGAACAGGTGGAATAGAAAGAGGTCTGTGCTGAAGCAGTAGAAGAAAGTCTCTGAGCCTTTTCTTAGATTCTGAATAATCTTGGCTCTCCCAGTGAAAATGATCCCTCATGGTATGCAGGGTTTCCCCAAAAGAATAATCCTCAGGAGGAAAAGCTGAAGGAATAGATTATTCAGCATCAGAATCCTCATAGGGACAAAGAGAGCATCCCTGTTCTGCAGAGGAGTCAGAGGAAATGGAAACCTGATCAGAAGAATCATATTCTGTGTCTCTTATCAGGAGGGGGATAGGAACCCCTGATCAAAGTAATTAGGTCTTTGGCCATTTTAAGCATCTGTTTCTTAGGCATGGAAGTCTGTCCAGGAGAATGTACTTGCTTCTTTGTCTTTAAAGCTGCTTTAGTCTTTGCCTTGGAAGCTGAGGTTGGCTTGACCTATAACCGTGTAGGTCTGAAAACACCCTCAGAAGCCGATGCCTGCTCAGCGGCTCCAGACCCATCTGAGGGAATAGTTTCCGAGTGTCCAATACCTTGAGTATCCAGAGGCCTAGTTGTCTCCACGTGGGAGTCGGAAGTGGCCTGTGGCTCTGAGGTAGCGGGTGTCAGGGGTTGCAAAAGCACCTCACTGAGAACCAGTGAACTGGTGATTGGCCTAGCGGAGGCCTCGTCGTCGGTTTTGGACCTCGGATGCCTGTCTTTTTCCTTTTCCTTGCGCTTTTTATAAACTCCGGTCATCGGCTGTTCCAATGGCATTATATAATTAAACCTTTGGCCAAAGTAATGAAAACCAAAATCGTACCGGCGCTTAATAGTGCGTTGGTTAAATCTAGCACAAAACTGACAACTAGCAACGTTGTGGTCAGGGCCTAGGCAAGGAATACAGTAAGAATGAAAATCCTTATGAGGTATTTGCTTCCCACAAGAAATACAATTGTTAACTTTTTTCTGACATCGGTCTGGAGCAAGAAAAAGGTTTCCCCAATGAGGTACTTAACTTTATTGAAGACTTCGGATCTGAAATTCAATTTTGAAAATCTCAGGAGTCGGCCGACCGGCACTTGCGAACTGCTTTTGCTTCGGGCATCGCGCAGCAAGAAAGACTGAAGAAAATGGCGTTGGCTGCATCTTTTATACCCCTGGCGCACTGACGTCAGGGAAAAGGTGACAGCAACCAATGCCAGACCAGGACTTTGGAATTCAGGCCGACTGCGGTTAGCCTACCAGCAGGATAACCCAACTGTAATGACTGCAACAGTGAAACACGATGAACATCTACATTTATATACAAAAAATGCAGTAGAATTCTTTCACTTTAAACCTCTGTTTTTCACCAGTGACTTACTACTGCATCTAGTCACATGGAAATATAACCCTACTCTCAGCTATCACTGGACTTCTTTCTTATCCAAAAAAAATATGTCAAGGCCACAGTGGCTTTCATTTAGTCGGGCTTTTTCCAATACAAAAAAAATAAACTTATTTTTTTCCATCTGTTGCAGTTTCCATATGTCTGTATAAAGTATTGCATGAATTTTTAGTTTTATTTGCATATTAATGGTCCTGAAAGCTTATGAAAATAAAATTGAGTCTGTGAACTGTGGCACAGTGACAGAGAAGGATAAAGTCTTGACTGTGTTTGATTTGTGGGTTGAGGGCTAGAGGGACTGGGTGAGGGAGGATGGGTTCAAGCTGCATGCAGAGTTGGTGAGCTGCAGTCTGTGAGCAGCGTACTGCCCAGTTAGGAGATTATACATTTGTGGAAACACACATGCACCTCCTGGGGGCAGCCTGTGCAAGGAGCATGCTACCTGGTTAGGAGTTTATGCATTTGTGGAAGCACACATGAACCTCCTGAGGGCAGCCTCTGCAAGGAGCATACTACCTGGTTAGGAGGTTATGCATTTATGGAAGCACACATGCACCTCCTGAAGAAAGCCTCTGCGAGCAGCATGCTGCCTCGTTAGGAGGTTATACATTTGTGGAAGCATGCGTACACCCCCTGGTGATAGCCTCTGTGACCAGTGTACTGCCTGGTCAGGAGGTTATGCATTTGTGGAAACGCACATGCACCTCCTGAAGGCAACCTCTGAGAGCAGTGTACCGCCTGGTCAGGAGGTTATGCATTTGTGGAAACAGATGAACCTCCTGAAGGCAGCCTCTGAGAGCAGTGTATTGCCTGGTTAGGAGGTTATGCATTTGTGGAAGCATACATCCACCTCCTGAAGGCAGCCATAGGATGGCTTGCAAGACTGCTGTGAGCTGCTGAGAAGAGCCATGCTCTATGGTAGCAGTATGGCACTGCGCTATTGTCTTCAGTCTCCTTACTGGCCTATGACGTGGTTCATACGGAGCCTGAGGGACTGCAAAGCACCCAATAGGAAATGAGGACAGGAGCTGGTGATAACTGAAGTTTAGCTGTGGGGATCCTGAAAAAGTAAAATAAAAGAAAATGTAATTTCTATGAAAAAAGTAACTTTCCTGGCCTAGCCTTCCATAACATTACTTAATTTCTTCCGCTATGTCAGAAGTGCAGTACTAACAGCATGTTTTATTAATTTCCTCTCCATTCTAGTGTAATTGTGGAGGTGTTTTATCAAAAGAGTGACAGCAAACCCCCTCATGGGATGGTACAGCAAGGCCTGTCCTCCCTGTAAGATACAGCTGTTTTTTTTTTTTTTTTTTTCAGGTTGTGTTTCTCAGTTGATGAAGTGGAACTTGTGAGTGAATAGAATATAGGGAAAGCGCTAAGTCTAAATGGAGGCAGTTTCAGATGTCAGGCAGGCAATAAGCATTGTGTTAGCATGGTGGGTGAGGGCTGAGACTTTTTGTGAGATGACATTTTAGAGCTGTATCACTTAGCACCACAAATTGCAGGCATACCTCTCAACTGTACCTCTTTTAGCAGTACATTCCCAAAGTTTGCCTTGCTAATCCCACATTCAGTATTTACCAATTTGGCAGCTGCAGACATGATTTGCCGATGCTTTTACCTTTTTTTTTTTGCAAGCTGCATCACTCTGAAAGGCAGTACAAACTAGAGCTGTTATGAATATTAGGTAACTAGTGGATGCGTGGGACCTGAGAAAGTAAGCATGAAAATTCATTGCTCCTTGTTTCTCTTTGCTCAGTGGATGTTTGGATTACCTTGGTAAAAATAAAATACCTTTTCGTGTTTCATAATGACACACATTCATCAAATGAAGTTGTTAGCTTGCAGCTGGTGGTTCAGAGGAATATTCTCATATGTCGCCAATCGTTACTTACTAAGAGGAGTTTGTAAAGAGCACTAAATGATCTCTTGCGCTAAGTTTAAATAGGTGGCTCGAAGAAGTTGTTCAGAGTTTGTATATTTTGAGCACCATTTTATCTGAAATCAATAAACTGGAGCAAAATATGCCAGTCTCGCCAGAACTAAAGTAATTGATACCGTACAAGCCACTGTACTGATACCGTTCAAGCCACTGTATTGATACCGTTCAAGCCACTGTATTGATACCGTTCAAGCCACTGTACTGATACCATTCAAGCCACTGTATTGATACCATACAAGCCACTGCACTGATACCATTCAAGCCACTGTATTGATACCGTTCAAGCCACTGTATTGATACCGTTCAAGCCACTGTATGATATGGTCAGTCCTTCTTACTAGATAGGTGTCCTGTGTTTCCCATTCTTTTCTTCCTTAATTTGCATGCATTGATCACACAATTTGCATGCATTGATTACACTTGAGACATTAGTACTAATGCATCCTTAATTTGCATGCATTGGTTACACTTGAGACATTAGAACTAATGCATCCTTAATTTGCATGCATTGATTACACTTGAGACATTAGTACTAATGCATCCTTAATTTGCATGCATTGATTACACTTGAGACATTAGTACTAATGTTTCCTTAATTTTCATGCATTGATCACACAATTTTGCATGTATTGATCACACTTGACACATTAGTACTAATGCATCCTTAATTTTCATGCATTGATTACACTTGAGACATTAGTACTAATGTATCCTTAATTTGCATGCATTGATTACACTTGAGACATTACTACTAATGCATCCTTAATTTGCATGCATTGATTACACTTGAGAGATTAGTACTAATGCATCCTTAATTTGCATGCATTGATTACACTTGAGACATTAGTACTAATGCATCCTTAATTTGCATGCATTGATGACACTTGAGACATTAGTACTAATGCACTTTTCATCTTGAACAGGTAACAAACATACAGCAGGGATTTGCAGGTAGGATACCCATAACAGATTGCATCTAGTTAAGATATAGGTTATTGGTTAAAGGCATTTGATTTCAGGCATGTTTGTATCTATAATAAAGTCTAAATGAAGATGATATTGTAGAACTGGTCTGAGCTTGTCAGTTGCTACAGTTAACATAGCTAGGAGAACTGCAAAGCAGGGCACAGTGACAGTGTTGCTTCTGACAGTATTTCTACAAGGCGGACTACACTAAAGTTACTTTACAGTCACAAGAACACAGTATTACTATTTGTCTGGTAAGGAAAGGGTTAAAGTGGCTATACCACAATATAGGCAAATGCTGTCAGCTGATACCATCCTCTGGATCAAAAGTGGAGATGAAGCAGTTTTGTGACAGTGAGAGTTGCAGGCCTAAAATTAATTAATTAATTAATTAATTACATGCATTTATTTATTTATTTATTCATTTATTTGTCTATTTATTTATTTATTTTTATAAAAAATTGCATTTCACTTTATACCATTTAACCTTTTTATTGGTTAGTTGATAAAACTTAAGTATAAATCAAGACTATTCTGGTTAAATTTTGCATCATTTGGTCACTTCTCTTTAATACGGTTTTTAAACGTATGTTACTGAGCAGTGGTGTTCCACAAGCCTGTTGGAAGTAGGTATAGTTAAGTTGTTACTTATTCAGATCTGATACTTATTAACTGTCCAGATTTTTGGCCAGATATACCTTCTTTTAAGACCTTTGTCTGGATTTCTATTGTTTGTAGATTGATGGGTATGATTGTGATTCATAATCTATAAAGAAATCAAAACAACAAAATTATGAAAAAGTAAGTTGGGATATCAGATGTGGCAGACAAGACAATGAATTTTGCAGTAATAATCAAAATGCTGTAATTTGGCTATGTACTTTTTAAGACTTTAGAAGACTCTAAGGGACTGGAGAGCAGTGTCCAGCCTGAGAGAAACCTGTTATTAATGACAGCAACTTGCTGCCATGGGATACTTGGCATGATAGCATGCACATGGCTTATTGAATAATTAGTCAAAACGTGAGATGGCTAACAATATGTTTTGTACTACTAGGCCCATATAGATGGTATATAGTGCATGTGATGTGGATGTCATGCAGTGCAGTGCGTCACCAATCTATGTCTGATCTGTTAAACTGACCGTGGCAGGGTTAGATTAAGGAAAAGAAGCAGATACATTGTGAATAATTGCTAATGCTCCATTCAGTGGTTCTAAATAAGTCTAGAAGACTTTCTTGAGAACCTTGGAGCCATATTTAATGTATTTGTATCATTAAATCATCAAGCTTTCTACCCCTATTATTAGGAACCAACATGAACCAGGACATATCTTTTAGCAAATCACCATATCTAACCACTGGAAGGGGGGAAAGCTAATAAGGTACACATTTGGAAAATGTCTTAAATGTGAAAACAACAAAGTTTATGTTAGTGCAGCAATACTGTGATCTTTTATACTGTGATCTTTTATTCTTAATCTAAACTTAAAAATGTTAGACAAAGACTTCAAAAACGGTAAAAGTCATTACAGTTTATATATTATCCAGATAACGTTATAAAACATAAAATGAATTGATCAAACTACTCAGTAAAGTCTAAGGAATTGCTTGCCAATTTATATTCATCATTTCTACCATCTGTAGCATAGCTATGTTGGGGCAAGGGGGGGCAAACACTCTTGGTGGAAAGTACTATGGGGATCGATCTGCTAACTCTGGTTAGTCTTCAGTGCAGGGCACTACATACATGTCATAAACTGTAAGCCACACATTGTAGCAAGTAGTTTGGTATTAAAAGTAAGTTTTTTTCTCAAAAGTTGAAAAGCTTAGACCTCCATGTATTGTATGAAGTACAGCAACAGCTGTTGCAGTACAGAAAACTTAAAAATGTGGTTCTTATTCTCAGATATATGCCTACTCAAGGTGTTAGTCATTTTGTTGTTTCTTATATCCAATAAATGTTCCTTAAACCTGTCCTTAAATCGTCTACAGGTTTTGCCCACATAAAAAGGAGGGCATGACTGGCATCTAGCCACATATACCACATTCTTACTGTGGCAGTTAAAGTGCCCTGCAATGTGTGTATACAGTCCATTTAGCCTCAAATACTCTAGCATCTCTCCAATATTCATACAGCAATTCCCCATTCCACATTTAAAATTCCCCCATTTCCTACTAGAAATAACCACTCCTTCATTTCCTTTTGATTCTAACAAATTTTTGAATCATCTGTCCCTCCTAAAGACAATCACAGGAGCAGATCCTACTTTTTGCGCAATACGTTGATCATATGACAACATTTCCCAATTTCCCAACCACATTTTTAAGTTTTCTCTACTGCAACAGTTGGTTAAGGACCCTCAGGGTAGAATACTGGATGTACATTTAGATATATGTGAGTTAAGGTGGCAGTTAAGGCTGAATGCCACCCAGACACCTGGTATTAATGAAAATGTGAATATTGCATGTCTTTTGAAGTTAAAAAATATTTTAGGGTAACATAATTAGTTTTAGACATTTGAGTGAACATTTTTAAAGTTTTTATAGTGAACGTTAATTTATCTGATATGTAATTGCCATGTAATGTTTTATACTGTTGTATACACATAATGGTTATATGCATCTTGTTTTTATGTCTCTGTAGTTTTTTTATGTAAGTGTTTAGTATAATTAATTGGTTAATTGGGTGCTTCTTTACATAAAATGGCTGTGTTGTAAAACTGAAACTGTTCTGATGAAGTCACTTCAGTAGGGAAGAAAGCGCTCAACTGGTGTGTGGTACAATAAAGCTTTTTGGATTTTACTAGTTGCTGTGAAGGTTTTTTTCATTGGTTCCAGTTGTGGTTTGGAGTTGGAGGTATTGTTATAAAAGTCATGCATGTCTTTTATTACACTTCAGACTCATGAATGTCTTAAAGGCATTAAGTTACATACTGTACACTGGAACTTCTGTATGCTTGTTACAATATATACACAAACACACACACACATGCATATATATATATATATATATATATATATATATATATATATATATATATATATATATTTCTCTCTCTCTCTCTCTCTCTCTATATATATATATATATATATATATATATATATATATATATATATATGCATACATAGTTTAATAGATAAAATGCAATTGAATATATTGTATTTCTTAAGTGTTTTCTTGGTGCAATGAGGACATTTCTTATGCCATTTCACTTTTCCATTTTACAACATTAAATTTGAGCAACCTTCCAGTATGTTTTAAATTCTTTTTTCCTAAATGAGGGTTACAGACATAGTGACAAAATAAACATTCAGGTATAGGACCAGATGATAAGGTTCATCTGCAAAAAGGAGTTCTTCTGTAAACTTTTTATATACTACTTGTTTACAATTACACAATCCTGAAGTGACTTTACAGAGCAGACTTATATACTGTTAAAATTATTCAAATTCTATATTTTGCTTCCTGATGCATTCAGCTTTATCCATTAGGAAGGTAGTTAGATGTTACTGCACATTTCTCCTTCACTCCTAGTGTGAAAGGACTATTTTAATTCTGTTGCTACACTGCCATTTGATTGCTTGTAAATTGATGAAGTCAGACAGACTAGCATTTCCTGCGTACTGAACATTCATTTATCATTTTAATTCTTGTATCTCATTAATGCACTCTAGCAACATAGAATACTACTACATATTTAAGAACAGAAATGCACAAGTTTTACAAATTTTATATTGTCTTTATTTTACAGTTTTACAACACTTGTCTCTATTTTCAACCCTTATTTCTTGTTTTTTTTTTTTTTTTTTTTTTGCTGCCACAGCACTGTTTGCAGTGTTTTGTTGTTCCTAACCTCTTAACTCCTACCCTGGTATTTCACGAAATTTATCTCCTTCTGCACTAATTATCCAACAAAGGTTGGTCAGTTATTGCACTAGTCAGAATTTTCATTACAGAAACATGACTTAACTAGAGTGAGAATGCCCTTGTTACTGGTTTATTACCATGTCTCTGAAATGAACACTGCCTTAGCATACTGTAGTTTGCCCGGGTTCAGTCCATGCAACACATCAACACATTAACAAAGGCATACCAAGCACACACACACACACACACACTTATTAATTAAGCCTCATTCATGCTCCAACAGACACCACCCCACTCCAACTGCTTCACTGGACTTACCTGCAGCATGAGGACTCCCATAGGAATGAATATATGAACTGCGAAGGCATTCATGTTTTTCTGCTAGAGTAAAATTGTATTCAGCCAAGCAATTCTCTGAATCACTCGACTGTAGAAATAGCAGGCTGTAGATATGTCTGAGTGGGGCACATGCATATTAGCATTACCCCATCCCCAAATGACATATTAGGATATGGCTTCACTCATCAGAACACTTTCCAAGCTGTGACCCCATGAGGGGAAACCTCACTAGCAGAGAGGTTTAAGAATGAAAAAGGTTTAGCATGATATAGATGCCTTCTGAGATAAGGCTTCTGCATTACACTAAGTCTTTCTGAATCACAGGAATGGAAATTTGGTAAGTTACCACTATATATGCATGTGTGAGGCAATTAAAAATGACTTCTCTAATAATACTGAAGGGTGCAGAAAATTACAACTTTGAAGCAGAGAATGGACTTGTCATTTTACTTTTATATCCACAAGTGGTCATTTACTTGCTACCCAAGCAATGCTAAGGTGAACTAAATCAAATAGGTTGTTCCTAACCATACTGACCTTTGCCACATCACCAACTATATTCCCCATATTACACACCATGTGGGAAATGGAAGAGGCTTAGTATTCCTGGTACCTTACTCTTGGATAATGTCACAGTAGGGGATATACAAAATGCATACCAGCATGAGTTGAAGTAACACTAGATGAATAGTAAGAAATATGATGACAGAATCAGGTATTCAGGCACATTTTCATTATTTTTTAAAAAAGTGGGATAAATGATTATTATTGGAAAGAGAATTTTTTTAGAAGAAACTAAAGAAAACAGCGTTTCTCTCAAACTATCTCCCATTTGCAGGCTCATTATAATTTCTTTAATGAATGGCTGAGGGAACTGTGATTTTAAGACCTTTGTTTTCCAACAAGCTGCAGCTAACTTCCCGTTGAACATGTAATAGATGCATTTCTTTTATAGCTCCAATATTTTGTGCCATCATTGACTTGCTTTCATAAAATGCAAGGCAATTATACATTATAAAAAATGCTCCCGTTCCATTCTTATATCAAAATAAGTTGACAGCAGTCCAGAATTTGATGTGATACTCTGTATTTTCAGTATTTTCTGATTTTTGTGACATGGACCCATGTTACTCCAGTCAGTGTCTCAGTAATTTAGAGATGTAATATGTGCTGCAGAACTGTGACCAATAACAGCCTGTAGACACAGGCTCTTTGACCATAAGTACAGTCATTATCTAAAAGTAAACACATCCATCTGCATGATTGATGGATTTCACCAATAAGCATAAAGTGCCTGCAGGAATATGACAGCACCTTAGCAACTCTTTAAAGGCAGGAAAACAGTCACGGCCCTTCTTTTAGATGCATAGAAATGAACAGATCTACTGAAGCATAACATTCTGCCTGCCAGCAAAGGTATATCTAGATGTGATGATTTTAACTCCTTTACTGTCAAAATTTGTTTACTTCATTACATCTGTGTCATCAACAACTGGGGCTTAAGTGCACAGCCTTGGTTTCTGATGCCGAACATAAAACAGCATAATGCTTTCCAGTCTGTCAGTTGTGGATTGCTTTACTGAGCTATTTAATCTGGGAAAGCATGATTCAGTTTCTAATAGCCACTTTCTAAAATAATCATTTAGCTGTTTTTCAATCCTTTTAACACTGCAAAGGTTGTGAGCAAAATACAGAAAGCTGGATAACATTTAACTGGACAACTCTGATGAAACCATGAAATCAGAGTATATTAAATGATCAGGTACGTTCTGCAATTTACTGAGTTCTGCAATAAAATGTGTTGCTATTTGAAAGGATGAACTGAAATATAATGATAGTAAGAAACAAATATTTCTGAATGCATCATAGATTGATAAGGTATTTTATAGTGTCACATTTTAGTTATTTAGGTTGAAGAAAAATGAAAAAAGTTATCATGTCAGCTGTATAAATTCCATTTAGTGCTCTGCAATGAAATGTTAGATGTGCTCTTTGTATCCTGCTTTTCTCCCTTGCACCTATCTAATTATTTCAGCCAGCCTCTATCCCATAGGACATTACAAGTTGCATATCTCTGTTATCTTAAGCAATGCCCCCCCCCCCCCCCCAGCTGCCACAAAAAAAATGCTCTGTATTTGGTGGAAATGCACATTTAATTCAACTACAGTTTAAAAAAATCTCTTTCTCTTTGTAAAGTGGCAAATTTTATTTAACAAAGCTTACTGGACTAGCTGGTCTTTTTTTTTTTTTTTTTTTTTTTTTTAAAGAAAGACCCAGTAGCACTGATTGATTAAGTGATTTGCTTATAGTCACAGAACAAGCAAACAATGGATGAAGGAACCCTGGACATTGGTCTCTAACAATTCAGAGCTTTACTCCTCTGTACTAACTGACAGACAACTTAAGGAAGTTTCATATCTATCGCAATGGAGTGAACTGAAATGAACATTTTATTCTAACTTAGCCATTCTTTAGTGGGCCAAGTCAACTGAATAACTAAAAAAAAATCATTTTAAGTGGACCTTTTTGCAAAATCCTTAAAAAGGTTAACTTGGCTATTGTGCTAACACTTTTCTGGCAGATTTTGACCATGCTATATCAAACGCATTCTTAAAAAGAGCCCTGTTTGTCACAACTTTACAGTCCACCCGAGAACAATGCAGTGGTGATGGGTTGAAAAAGAATCTACATGGACTATAATTCTTTTAACTGGTTCAAATTAGCAAAACCTTACTACTAAAGTACAACTCACATCAAAGTATAGTTACAGAAACTCCAAACCATCTGCTCCTTATTAAGCTGATGTTTCCTGATCAGATACATAGGCAGAAAGTCCTACCACTATGAGAAAGGAAAGCTTGCAGAATAATGTTGAATTGGTTCCTCCAAAGCCAAAACTCACATGATTTATGCCTATTTTAGTAGTTTACACTATTGAAACTGTCTCTACTATTCATGATGCAATCCTTCTAGAAAGTACCGCATGAAGATTCTCATGAAGACAGTCTGCATTTCCACTTTCATTGTGAAAACAATATCAGAAACAATGTTTTACAAATCAGTGTAACAAGAAACATATCAGCAAGAAAATAAATATTGTGCCTCTTTAATAGATAAAGTAAGAATAACAAAAACGCAGCCTAATTCCTGGGAGAAATTAAATGTATACAAAGGAGCCACTCACATGTTTTACTCCCCATGACACTATATGCAGTTTATTTGTAACTATAGCAACATATTTATTCCTATCATTAAGGAAATTGCATACACAAAGATAGAATCATTTAAATCATTAAGCTTTATTTCTGGATAATTTAGTTTGAATCTTTTCACAGTATGTAGTTTCCAATCAAACTCATCAGTTAATCCAGTGCGTCCAAATACTTCAATGTATAAACCTATGTTTTTATTATAAGAAGAAAGTAACCCTATAGTCCTTAAGAGCTAAACTACCAGCACAGAGTATTCCTTTTAATAAAACTAATAAATCCAGATTCAGGTAGCAAGATCTCTACACAGTGCATTTCCACAGGGAGGAAGATTGAACAGAATTTGCAAGTTTCCCTCTGTTTGGCAGGTGGACACAGGTGATGGCTTCCTGCTGCATTAGGTCCTTTCATGGGACCAGAAGCCTCAGTACAACAATTGCCTTTAGCAGTATCCTACAGTCTCTGAGAATGATGCCTCATTTCAAAGATAAAACAATTTAATTAAATAAGCAGGTACCATTACTTGCAGATCCAGTGTGTGTGAGCATTAGATGCAATGGTAGACAGGCCAGACTTTTTCCCCTGGGCTTCTTCTTATTGGCCAAAACACTTGTCTCATCCATTGTACCCCTTTTTTGTTAGAAAGAGTCAATCTTTTAGTCATACCAACATAACAAATTATAAACATGGTATTTCTCAACAATAAAAATCTAAAGAAAAAAGGAAAAAAAAACTTCTCTAGCACAAGGCCTTCCTGATTCTTTAATACAAACATATATGTTTAGTTATTGAAAGAAGGTTTCAATTTACTGATAACAGCATTCCTTCTGTGCCAGGGATTAGTGCTTATCATTTGCTCAGACCTTCTAGATCTTCTGGGGGATTGTCCATATTCATCAAAGTTGCTGTTTATTTTGTACCATATTCAAAATATGAACATAGAACTTGTGCAGATTTCAAGCCCCCATCAATGTCCTCTGCTGATGGTTATGCATACTTAAATCAACTGGAGACAATACACATTCAATCAAATGCAGTAATTTTTGAGAGACTTTAATTACCCATCCATCAACTGGCAAACCTATGCAAGTGAAAACAAATATGATCAATGTCTTCTTAACTTTATTGGATAATGGACCCAGAGCATGCATTCCTCGGTGGGGATTTAATGTATGGATACCCTGACAACAAAAAGTCTGTCTACCACTTCAGAGCACTGTACTAAGTTGATGTGAAGCAATAAAAATAGATAAATAGAAAAAGCAAATGGCTGTGATCAGGAAATGTGGGTTTGTTGTTTAGTGAGCGCAAAATATAAAGAAAATAATTAAATAAAAGAGGTAAAATGACTTTCCATTTTATTTTCTGCTCGGTAAAAGTAGCTTTTTGGCATTTTAGAGAGGTGTGAAAAAATAAAGGCAAAGTAGTGCAATTACGTGTGTATGTGTGTGTGTGTGAGAGAGAAAACGAGAGAGAGAGAGAGAATGAAACAGAAAGAGAGAGTGAGCAAAGGAGAAAAGGCACATTACAACTTCTTTTCTCAAGAATTCTAGGCAAAGACAATAATATGCAAGGAAGGCATAAACAGAGCTTAAATAGGACTCCCATTCACTTAAAAAGGAAACAGAGCAAAAGGAATCTCAGAATACAGGGCCGACCTTAGCAATTGTGGGGTTCAGCTTGTGATGTCTGCCTCTTCATGATCTGGCTCCCCTCAACTCTAGTTGAGGAGCAAAAAAAAGTGATGTACTTTTAAAATGCTTAGCAAACCACTTGCTATACTTGTAGCAACTTATACCAGCCACAAAGTGGTAAAGCAAGCTTTTCATTTCAGAAACTTACATCAAGATGCAAAAGAATTAATTTGTATTACCAGAATTCAGAAATGCTGGTACAGAAAAGAATGCTGTACTATGGATGGGGGGGGGGGGTACAGGCAAGCCATAGCTATACCAATCAACTTCTTTAAACAATTTTAGACAAAGGCAAAATTAATGGGGAGACAAGTGATCAAATCAGAGACATTTTTAACTGCTACTGTAATTCATTTAAAGAGTTAATAGAACAACAGCTTTTTCATCAATATGCATTTTCTGAACAAATAAGTCTAACATTATTGACGGGTAGTATTTCTTTTTTTTCCTATGGTCTTCAAGGTAAGACCATTTTTCCCTTTGTCCTGAAGCTATATGGGGTTGTGATCATCATGCACAGATGGCATTTGTTAACATTTTGGAATTTAAGTTCTAAAGATATGCTAGTATTTATCAAATGCTTATTTTGCATATGTGATCATGGCTGAAATAATGAAGCACTCATTCTGTTGTAGAGTTACTATAGCAAGAACCATTTAACATTTGTAACAAGCAGCCTACACAAGTTTTAAGTAAAAGAGTCACTTTTTTTGGATATGTAAAGTGAAAGCATTTTTTAGGCACTATTCTAGCAAGTGCAGAATGCCCCATACCTTTTCTTAGGTGCAGGGCTCTATTGCACTTAATCATTCCAATAGGTGTAAGGTTGGCCCTTATAGACTGAACAAGACAATTGGGCCATATTCATAGTTTTATAGATTCATAGGTTAGTACTAGGCTAACTGCCCTTTTGGTCCATTTTAAGCCTAGACATTTATCACATCTGATGCTTAAAATTAGCCTGTCCTATTGAAGTTTAGATTTGTCTAATTCTTTCAAAGATCTATGTTTATATATTACTCCGATGATAATTACTTCATCAAAGTACAGATACTTGGAGGGTACCCGATGCAATGGGTAAAGCATTTAGGAGCTGTAGTATATGGGGGGAGTAGTATATGGGGGGAGTCCTGGGGTAAATTTCTTATTTCCCATCCATTAATCCAAGTCATGTTCCAGATAAGATGTCATTTGAAATATGTATCTGTCTCTCCAATCTTTTCTGTTAATGGTACAGAAGATGTTTAGGTCCATGAAGCAAGTAGTTCTGATACCTGCTGACTTGCAGATGTTAAGTAAGTCTATCAGTAATGGGTTGGAGGATGACACAGGTCACCTCTTAGCACTCTGTAAGATACTGAATATAGCAATAGGGCTTTGAGGCAGTCCATGTAGAACATATTGTTTATGCTTTATATCCTTTCTGTAAGGTATATCTGCAGTTGTTACATGTCTCTTGACAGATATATGCCAAAAGAGGTGTTACACTCAATGATTGGCCTAACAAGTGTTACACTCAATGATTGGCCTACCAAGTGTTACACTCAATGATTGGCCTAACAAGGGCTGAGTAAAGGGGGACAATGATATTTCTGGATCTAGAAGCAATCCATTATCTCCCCAATAACATCTACCTTGTCAGGCCTGCTTAATTCCAAAGTCATGGGTCAAATTGTCGTCCACCCTACGAGAAGTACAAACCATCTTGACCTTTTCTTTACCAATATTACCCTAGATCCCAGCCACTGGGGTATTATGTTCTTTCTTAGATCTACTTCCTGCTAGCCTAAAAATCCCTATGATAAAACCTTTCCAGAACCAGCCCCTACATTTTTAATATAAACTAGAAGAAATGAAGAAGTGCTAACCTCCCAGGGGTGATCAGTAGTTCCAAGTCTGCAACCAAAGCTGTTACATAAGAATTCTGCTTTCAATGAAACAGTTTTTATCAAGACAAATATCCCCTTCTGATAGTGGGGACAGTGGGATATTCAAACACAAACATTTTTGATGGAATTCTCTCATAAAAAGACATAATAACAGGGAGAATACTTGCACTATATAATAAATCCTCTCCATCCATTCATTAATTGTTTCCTCATTCAAAGACAATCATAGTTTTTATACTATATCAGAAAACTCCAAAGCACCAGCCACCAGTGCAGTGTCAGGATGCTGTCTAATGGTATCACTTATTCTGACCAAGAAGTCCGCATCAGTTTCAAGCTCTAATTTCCCTCCATGTGCAGCCCTGCAGCACCCTCCCTTCCTCCTCCAGCTATAGCTCCTCCCATAATCACTTTAAAACAAATCCAATCAGCACTATCCAAAACCAAAAACACCAGTCCTAGGGGTCCTGAGAACATATCTAGCTCTCTTCTTGTCAGTACCAAACACAGCACTGTTCTGCCCATCCTGGGCTTATTCAGCCCTAGCCTTTTCATGCATTACATAGAAAATGTCTTTAGAAACTGCACAAGTCACCTCTACCACACACCATGGAAACAATGCACCCATCAAACTTTAGAAACTGCACAAGTCACCTCTACCACACACCATGGAAACAATGCACCCATCAAACTCACTGTCACTATATTTAAGGTCATGCAATGCTTCTTAGCAAAATTTGTAAATAATGAAATAGGTGATCTACAATCCCTTGACCCTAATCAGTATGGTTTCATGAAGAGCAAATCCTGTCTCCTCAGTCTAGTTGATTTCTTAGAAAGATTTACTATAGTCAATTTAAGGAAGAAGCAAATTTTTAGACTCTCAGCTATATTGCTTCCTGCCAATAATGACTAATGCACTGGAGCTAGTTTGATAAAAAGGTAGCATCAGTCATCAGTTCTGTCTGATGGTGGTTGCTTGTATTGCTTTTGCAACATTCTCTACTTTATTAATGCCATTAATTAGGAGCAGAGCAAGAATTTGACAAATCTGTGTCTCCTTGAGTGCCAAGCAGTGCCCTTATGGCATTCATGAAGACCAGAGCAGGAATCTGACAGTGCCGTGACTCTTTGAGAACCATGAAGTGCCATTACAGGATTCATTAGGACCAGAGCAGGAATCTGATGGTTCTGTGACTATTTGAGTACCATTCTGTGCCATTATACCATTCATCAGGACCGGAGCAGGGATCTGAGGATTCTATGACTCCTAGAGAACCATGCAGTGCCATTATACCATTCAACGGTAACTGAGCAGGAATCTGATAGTTCTGTTATTCCCTGAGTACCATGCAGTGCGATTACAAGATTCATCAGGGCCAGAGTAGAAATCTGATGGTTCTGTGACTGTTTGAGTACCATTCCATGCCATTATACCATTCATCAAGGCCAGAGCAGGGATGTGATGGTTCTGTGGCTCTTTGAGTACCATTTCATGCCATTGTACTATTTGTCATGACCAGAGTAGGGGTCTGATGGTTCTGTGACTCCTTGAAAACCATGCAATGTCATTATACTATTCATCAGGACCAGAGCAGGGATCTGATGGTTCTGTGATTCCTTGAGTGCTAGACAGTAACAGCAGAGGCACAGCTACCAAACAGATGCCATAATGGTCATTGATGATGCTAGCATAGATAAGAATGGTACCTCAGTACCAACTTCAATTGTCTGTCATACAAGTACTCCTCCTGTTCATGGTTTATGTATCAGAAAATGATGTGCTACCATATGAGATAAAAACATACACAAGAGCACTGTGATGGTCCTCATTATTGTAATCATTGTCTGAATCATTGGGCCATAGTCCTGACTCTGGCAGACTTATTTTCTGCCCCTTGTGAGTAGCATTTCTCTAATTTAGAATTGTACCAGAAATATATATGACACAATCAGAAAACAACATTGCTGTATGATAGATGCTTTACTATTCATTAATGGCATTGCCATTTGGTATAGGGGCCTATTATTAGAGAGAGGAATGGTTTTCAAACAGCATAGCTGTATGATAGATGTTTTATTATTCATTAATGGCATTGTTGTTTGGTATAGAGGCCTACCATTAGTGGGAGGAATGGTTTTCAAACAGCATAGCTGTATGATAGATGTTTTACTATTCACTAATGGCATTGCCGTTTGGTATAGGGGCCTACCATTAGTGGGAAGAATGGTTTCAGACAATGTGTTATCTCCATTATAAATATCAATGTGCAGTATCTGTGTAGTACCAGAACATACTGCTTACTGGTAATAAGTATCACAGCTATGATCTAAGTATTATGTACTTTATACTATGGAGATAACAGTGTACACTGGATTAGGAATTATGTCAATAACAGAAACTCTATATTCCAAATTGGTGCCTTCAAACTGATTGTGGTTTCTTCTCTGATCTAATCCCTCGGTGGTCCATTCTTGGGCCTATCATATTCTTTCTCTTAATCAATAATCCTTTCTCTTCTTTATGGCTTACAAATATGAAACAAAGTCTAGGAAATGTAGGATATTTGCTTGGAAGTGTTTGCATAGGTATTTTATACCCCAAGGAGACTTCAAAGATTTTTTCCTCACATAGATTTCAAATGTTGGATGTGTGATGGGTACAAAGGAAATAGTTGGTAACATATCTTTTGGAAGTTAATGAGTTTGCAAACTAAGGAAATTATTTTTTTTGAGCTGGGTTACAGGATCTGAATTGCCTAGAAATTAGTTTAATTCTAGTTTTCTGCTGAAAAAGTAATTACTAGAAAAGGGAAATCAACTGTACTAAAAGTAGTCAATTTAGTAACATAAATAAAAGGGTTTTAAAAAATGGAAGAAACAAATTAAACAGAAAAAAATGGGAATTGTGTGAACAAGACATAAAGAACAATGTTTTAGAGGAGGAATAAGGTTTGGAGGAAGGCAGGAATTGAATAAGCTATGTAATGTTTGAATGACAATGAATGTACTGAAGATTAAATGTGAGGTATTATGTTTGCAGCTGAAAATATGTCATTATGGTTTGTTTTCACTTATAGAAATGTGTGATTGCCTTTGTAATATGTGATAATTCAATAAAGATGTTTCATGTTCAAAAAATGAGTTGTGAAGAAAGAAAACATATGTGATATATTATGTATGCAATTGAAAAGCATTAAAGGTGATTTAACAAAAAAAAAAAGATCTTTCCTCTTCTATCCATTCACTTTATGATAACAATAGCATCATGTACAGAACCAGGCAATCCTCGTCAGTCCAGTCTGCCCTTCAAAATGACTTCACATCCATTCATACTTGGCTTACACAAAATAAATGTACTCTTAATGATAATAAAACTGCCAAAATGCTCTTCAGAATCAAAGGAAACTTACAACTGCTTCCCTCCTGTTAATCACCATCCTGATTAATCAATCAGTAAGCATGACTGAAGGGTGCCTTGGCATAATACTTGAAAAAACACACTCTCTTTCAGACATCACATCAACAGCGTGGTTACAAAAGTCACTACCCAATTGAAATGTTCCTGCTCCAATTAAATCCATTTCACAAAAGAAGCCATAAAAACTCTGCCAAAAAATGTATACCTCCCAAGGTCTATAATATGCCTTACCAATAATTAATATAAACTCTACGTAAAACACTGCTAAAATACAAAAAGCAAATAGTGCTATATGTACATTTATTTGTCTTTCACCCCAACCTGAACATCCATATCTCATCCTACAAAAGCCAGATTAACAGCCAACCCCAGCCATTTCCACACTCCATCTATCCACCCTTATTTTTAAATTCTGCCATTCCCTAAGAAATAAACTCCAAATAAAATGTTCCCTCTACTCTCTCAGAAGATAACACAGCAACACCATACTTCTAGTCTGTTTCACCTTTAACATAACTACAAGAAAGGTACTTCAATAAAATCATTCCTGCTAAATTGAATCATCTTTGAGTATAGCTCCACTAACTTACGGTCTACTCACAGTTTGAGACAGAACTAATAGTATACCAAAAGGACACATACACATGTTTCAGAGTTCAAGGCAAAGATAATCACCACCATCCAGCTATACTCTTAGATCTTGTCCCTATGTTCAGACATAAGCAACAACTCCAAAAGACTCATCACATGTTATAAGTATGTACATTTTAACTTATAAGTCTTCACTCTTTAGTACTAGTAGTAGCAGTAGTAGTAGTGGTAGCAGTACTAGGAGGGTTTATATCATATCATTGAATGCACTATTTAGCAAACGCTTATTAGTCGAACACTAATAAGCAAAAACACTAAATAGCAAATGTTCATTTAAGCGAAACATTTTGTTGCGAAGTCATCATTGGGATTTGTCCTCTTCCCCACTGTAGTGCAATCTCAGAGTTGGTATATTTAGCTGGGGGGCTGGGAGGGTGGGAGATGTGGTTTGCTGGGTTGGCCAACTAGATTTTAACCCAGTGAAATGTTTCACTTAAATGAATGTTCGCTATTTGGTGTTTTCACTTATTAGCGTTTGACTAGTAAGCATTCACTACATAGTATTTCTATGATATGATATAGACCCATACTAGTTGTAGTGATAGTAGAAGTAGTAGCAGTACTAGCAGTAGCAATAATAGTAGCAGCAGTAATAGTAGTAGCAGTATTAACAATAGTAGTATTGGTAGTAGTAGCAGTAGTAGCAGTAATAGCAGTACTAGTAGTAGTAGTAGTATAAGTATTAGAAGTTGTAGTAGTGCTAGTAGTACTAGTAGTAGTAGTAGTAGTAGCAGCAGAACCAGTAGCATAAATAGTGGCAGTAGCAGTATTAGCAGTAATAGTACTGGTAGCAATAGTAGTAGCAGTACTAGCAGTATCAGTAGCAGCAGCAGTAGTCGTAGTAGCAGTAGTAGCAGCAGCAGTAATAGTACAGTAGGACACTAATACCTTCTGATTCAATCAATTAATAATTGCACCCACTCCACTATTCACAAACTTATCTTCTGCTTTATTCACTTCTTTGCAACTTTCTACTCTCTTTTCAACTCTCAAGCCATATCTCTCTTTCGAACCCTAACTTTAATTTCTCTACTATAGGAAATTTTCTGTGCAGGCATTACTATAAATGAATCCTTGATCGTTTAAATAGTTAATAATTGCTGGCCAACAGAATATTTTAGTCTATGCAAAAGCTGTATAGCCAAATTTTCTGTCCTTGTCTAATTGAAATAGCATATTTGGACCTTTTGCTTGTACTTTTGTAATTTCTGCACCCATGTCATCCATGTAAAGAGTCAATAATCAAATCACTCACCCAGTCAAAAAAGATTAATGAAATAAATAAAGCATATCCTCCGTATATTCATTGGTATCGAGCTTCAATGTAAAAAAATATATTAAAACATGTTAAACAGCAATGGCAGCTACTATATTAAGCAGTTGCTTTTGCTAAAATAAGTCTACATGCTACCATAAGCATGCAGAACAGATATAGGGAAGATGGACTGTTTGCCTGCCTGATCACTCACAAATGGCACACCTAGTTGTTAGTATGGTGTGGAGGTGCTACATGTTTCCAACATGACATGGTGCAGTTAGTGAACAGATGCTGTACTCCTCTGCCACATCAGTCACATTGCTATACAGTATGCTATAGCCTGTTGTTAATAGAGATCTATGACCCTTACTGTGACACTGTTTCACTGAAGACTTATGGCAGAACTCTACATCTGTCCACAGTGAGAGCAAGACTGTAAGACAGGTTCCATCTTATAGCTATCATTTTCAAAGGTGATTTGGGAGACAGAACTTCAAATTCACAACAAGTTCTTTCTTTACATAGTTTGCATCTTTCGGCTTTTCCCGGTTAGGGGTCGCCACAGCGGAACTCCTGTCCGCTAATGATTGGTAGTGGATTTTTACGTACCGGGTTACCAGCCCTGACGCACAACCTTCTGTGTATGCCTCCACACAGAAGATGCTCTAGCTGAGAATAGAATGGGACAACATCTTGCTATGAGGCGACAACGCTACCGCAGCACCACCACCGCAGTTATTTCTTTCTTTACATAGTAAAAAAAAAAAAAAAAAAAAAGAAGTTGCATTTGCTTTGCAAAAACACATTTTGGCCAAACTTTGCCCTTCTGCCATTTCTTACAAGGTCAACATAAAACAATTATATAGGTAATTTACAATCTAATTCTGAAAGTAATGCAGTTATGTCCACCCTTTCCACATTCATTTCAGCAGTATTGTCATCATTACTAAAATAAAATAATTCACGCATGAATCCATACTATCAGAGTACCCAGCTGTGTATTATCTCTGTTTGCAGAAGCTAGCAGTAGCTCAGCTATATGTATATATCAGAATCTTCTACTGTAATCTACCCAGTTCCCCAAGTATGCACGTATATACACACACACACACACACACACACACACACACACACACACACACACACACACACACACACACACACACACACACACACACACGCACATGCACACGCACACACACACACACACAACAAAGCATGAAGAAGGAAGGTGACAATCACTGTTGCTTTATTTTTTTTCTTTTGTTTTAGACATTTATTTATTGGGTAAGCCCACTATTTACAATGATTCCATTTCAGGGGCAATCTAGGAATACTGTCTAGATAACTGACTTGCTCAGAGTAACACAGTAGGCAAGAAGAGTTGCATCGAATAAAACCCTGTACCTAAAGGCAACAATCCTCAGAGAAAAACTGCTAAATAACCTATTTTTTTTTTGTTTTTTTTTTTTTTGCTTTTTTTATGATGTAGGACAATTACTTTGCTTGTCATCAACAATATATGGTATAAAATGAAACTAAAATAGATTTGTAAAAATGACATGGTACAGGTACTCAAATGAGTAAAAATCACACTTGAATGCATACATACACACTCAAAATGTGTGCCCTGTGTGATAAATGACACTACCATCTGTGCACACACAGAAACTAATACTCCTGCATTACTTATTTGTATAATAAGAAATCACCTTGACATGCATTTCCTAGCATTGTTTTTGGTTTTGTGTTTCTTTTCTTGTAACAAAGAGCCACAGATTCAAAATGGATTTAGCACATGCTTCGTTTCCTGACTAACATCACTGTACATGCATGTCATTTGCCTGAGTGAACTCAATGGCTATGAAGAATAGCCTGAAGCCTTCAGCAGCAAACTGTTCAGTTGATGCAGACTAGGATATGTGATTGCACAGTTTGTATTCACTTGCTGTAGGTCCTTCATCAAGTTACTTAACCACCCAATGCATTTAGTTCACCTATAAAAGGCATTGCAGTAGAATATGCCTTATATCTTATCTAATGATGATTGCTTGCAAGAAAAAAAAGGTTCAAAATACTATCTGTTTAGATGGAACAGCAAGAGTGCAAGTAATCATTTTAATTAAGAACTCTGCAAAAGACATTTTAATGTATAGAAAACAAATGGTATGATGAATGTTTTATTTGCCGCAGTGTGAAGAAATAATTATTGTAAGGATAGTAACACTTACTAGTCACTGTGCTTGAAGAGCATTGCTTGGCATTGAATAACAAAGCCGGTTTCCTGAATTCTTTTTCTGTGTTGCAGTACCAATGCTTAAGATAAAGTGCCAAGTATTTCATGAGGAAATAACTCTACAGATATTTGCCAAATCACATCAGTATTTTATAATCAATGCATTTATTTTGCTTTGCTTTGTTTTAGTCCAGTATGATATAAATAACAGCAGAGCATGTCTAACTTCTAACTGGGATATTCAGTATTAGTTCTAGCATGGCTAAAATTTTTGTAGCCAGTCTTCAATGGCTTTTACATTGAGCAATCTTCCTCTTCTCCTGAGTTTTTTCTCCATTGCTACTCTCACCATATAAATAATATCCAAAAGGCGCTACCTGCAAAAAAAAGAATCATAAATCTCGCTTTTGAGGCGGTTTATATTTGCTACAGAAACTCGAGAGGTAAGGCAATAAATATTTCAGAATATACACTTAACATAAACATCATCATCTTGGCAAACATAGCACTACTGGACACATTTCAAAATATGGGTACTGAGTCCAGTAAGGTGTAGGTAGCATGTGAATGCAATAAAGTACAAAGTCACTTTTACATTAAATAATCCTGTAAACCGGGTGCAAACATCCCATAGAGGAGTAGTGCTCTGTTTGTGAGAGGTAGTAAATGTGCTTTAAAAAATCTCATGCCATAAACTGCTACTGCTCAAAAGTTTTGTTAATGATCTCTAGACTATCACCTCTGACACATTGCAAAAAATCTTCAAGAACACTGTTAAAAAATTAGTTAATTTCACAAGAGACAGGGAAAGAAGCAAAAGGGGAAAAGTCTAATACAGAACCCTTCATACTCCACGAGACGATTTTCAGCAAAGAAAAACAAAAAGCAGTTACATTCTGTAAAAATCTTGTCACTACATTGTAGAAATGGGTCAAAGCGGCATGACAGAGAAGAGCTTTAGTATAAAATGCATATGCTGTTTGGATCATAATTAAAATGGTGAAATGCATGATAAAGAATCAGCCAGCACAGATTCATACACAACCTCTGCACTTAGTAGTGCAGATTTGAATAAAATACCACATGCAGAGTTGCTTGCCTCACTATTTTATTTCAGCACTCTGAGCTGGACAGCTCCTGTCGGGAAATTTGCCAGCTTCTAATTGTATATTCTACAGTCCTGAGCCACGATGGACTCTGAATGCAAAGGTGAAAAAGAAGAAATACAGATCCAGTTGGAATACATTTTAATGCAGTCTTATTTCTCTCCATATCTTTTTCTGTTTTAATTTTATATAAAAATATTGCTATATAATCACTACAAAATGCAGAGTTTTATTTTGTTACAATACCAGCAACATTTCCAACTGCATATATTATAGTCATCTGTTAATACTGTAAATTTTATATTTCATGCATACTGCCAGTTATTTAACTATCCTTACTAGTATGATTAGTTTATACATAACCTGATTGCAACTTAACTGAATTTCTTGGTAGCTTGTTTTATTTATTTATTTATGTATTTATTTTTTTTGGTATCTTCCTAGGCTGAACCTGAAAATGATCCCATGAAGCCCATTGGACACAAATGTCCCTTTTCATGACAAATCCAGGAGCACCGTTTCTCAGAATCACACAACAGGCAAATGGTGGATGGAATCACTCCCTTCATCCTAAGTACAGGAAAAAGTTCTTTATTAGGTCATAACTCTAGTCCTCTGCATTAATTCCTAAACCATTCCATGGTTAACAAATTGCAATAAAACAAATGAATTAATTACATTTACAATAAAAAGCAATTATCTTGTACAACTGCCACTGTATACACTGTCAAGTTAAAAAACCTTATGGCATTGAAGAGAATGCCAAATAATTCACAATGAAATAAATCACATTCTTCAAACACCCTTATATAAAACAGACTTGATTGCATAGCACTGACTAAAGATGCATAAATGTGCCT
>NC_056727.1:387967302-388024802 GCF_019279795.1 Protopterus annectens | reverse complement strand
ACCCGTTTTTGCTGTTTTGGTCAAAGTACATACATGCTGAATCAGAACATGCAGTGTGAATTTTTTTGACTGATATTTTACTCAACAAAATGGCACTAAAACAGTTGAGATTTCAGAATACTGAAGTTAATGGAGTTTTGCCCTTTCTCCTGTATTGTCCAGTCTCAGAGTATGTATATAGTAGTGGTGGAAATGAGGGTGAACAAAGTCTCACACAAGAGGAATTTTTATTTTACATTTGTTAGCCGGGGGTGTCTGACTGAGCCGAAAAGGCCCTTTTTCAGCAGAGGCCCGGGGAGAAAAGCTCCACAAAGAAAAATTACAGACACATTTAGTTATTTAGACATGATCAGTATACACACAAATTACAAGAGACATGTTTTTACAGTGGTATGCGGCACAAACAGTTACAGTGGAGAGAACAATCAAAAAAATATTAATTTTAAAAATAAAGGTAAGTAATAGATTTGTGGTGTACGGCTGAACTTTGGAACGTAGGTAGAATACATACATAGTACACAGGTACAGTACATACATTGTAGATTAGCCAGTGTTTGTGAGTAAGATTGAAAAACTATTATCAATTGCTCTAGATTTAGTATGTATATGTTATCTGCTTTCACTAGCCTGGGGAGCAATCATGGCACTGCCAACTTTGCTTGAGATGTTGCCTGATGAGGTCTTTAAAGGAGGCTTTGGATGATGTGTTTTGAATGCTAGTAGGGACAGAGTTCCATTTTCTAGCCACCGAACTACTATATAGTGCATCTCCAAAGCAATTGTAGCTGTTGGTGACTTCTAGTAGTAGTTTGCTTGATGATCTAAGAGGCCTTTTGGCTGAGTGATGTTGTACTAGGTTTTTGAGGGAAGGACACTTATTGGGGAGGTAATAGATAGAATGACAGAGGCAGAGCTGATTGTAGGTTGGGCAGTTCAAGCCAGTGGAGCTGTCTCAAAGCAGTACAGTGATGAGTTCTATATGAGCAATTTGCAGCAAAGCAGGCAATTCTGTTATAGCAAGCTTCCAGTTTGCTTAGTTCAGTTTTGTTGAGATTAGTCAGAATGGGAGATGCATAGAGTAGGGTGGATAGAAGTAGGGAGCGAGCAATGGCTGATCTTGTGTTGTTGGTAAGAAATGGTTTGATACGGTAGAGTGACCCCAGTTTGGCATGTACTTTTTAATAGTTAAGTTCAGATGACTATCAAATTTTAGGTGGGAGTCTATGGTTATTCCCAATAGCTTAGCCTGTGCCACTGGAGCAATTGGAGTAGCATTTGTGGAGTAGATAGTGAAGTGACTGTTAGTGTTTTTGTTAGAACTGGTTATAATCATAAGCTGAGTTTTCTTTGGATTGAGGATAAGTTGGGCTTTGGTAAGGTAGTTTTCAACATCAGAGAATGCTAGTTGAGTTGTTTGCAGGAGGGTGGGAATGTTTTGTGCAGCACAGATTAAGGTAGTGTCATCTGCATACTGAATTATAGATGCATGCTGTGTGGAGGTGTGGAGGTCATTTGTGAAGACTGTGAATAGTAGTGGTCCTAAGATAGAACCCTGTGGGACTCCTATAGTTATGGGCAGCTGAGGAGAGAGAGAATTTTCCCATTTCACAGCTTGGTACCTGTGAGTTAAGTAGCTTTGTAACCAGGTAAGAGTAGAATTAGATAGATGATATTGGTTTAGTTTGTTTAGCAGGATTTGGTGTGAGACTGTGTCAAATGCTTTGGACATATCCAAAAAAAGAGTTGACACTCGCAGGCCTTCATTTTTGAGACGGTTTACTGTGTCTGTGAAGCAGAGGAGAGCTGTAGTGGTACTATGTGCAGGTCTGAAACCATGCTGAGTAGGTGACAGGATGTTGCAGTCTAGGAGATAGTTTAGCATCTGGGTATGGATGCATTTTTCTAGGATTTTGGCCAGGGGGCCATACAGGGAATGTAGGGGGAATTGTCTCCTACAGAAATAAATAGGTTTTACTTTAATTTAGTTTACTTTTGAACTACATTTGAGCAATTCAGATTAGTTTATTTTCTGTGAATTTGGGATCAGCCAATCTGTTCTTGATGAAAGGTCCATTGATGACTTGCCTCACTATTTATATCTTTACATAGCTTTAAAGGAAAAACTAACTTAGACTCCAACACAACTTGCTGTGAGGGAAAGGTTAGTTTGCGGTTGCTTCCTTGTAGTTTGTATTACTTTATTACCTTCTTCTATTTTGTATATTGTGATTTGTTTTCTTTACACTGTGTTTTACTTGTATTCTGCTTTTAATTGCATATTAAAACTTGGAAAAAGACCACAGCTGTTTCTCTTGTGAGTCACACAGAAATTTTTCTGTCACCCTCCCACCCTGTTGCTATTGTGTTCTTAAACACTACTGTCTTTGTAGTTGTCTGCTCCTTATGTTAATTTGACCACATATCTCCTTCCTTCTCCCCTTTCATTGGCAGTTGTGAGTACGCACATTTATCATTTTGTGAAATCACTCCCCTTCAGATATTTAAATTTATTGTCCATCCCACTGTATTACATAGTACCAGAATACAAAGTGCCCAACCAACCCTTCAATCTATATTGATCTTTTAAAATTAGGGTCTCCACTTAGGTAAAGTTTAGGTTATCCCCTTTTTCATATCTAACTTCTTCGTGCACATTGCAATGCTTATGATATTAACCAATTTTTTTTTCATATTACCTTTAAAATCTGCAACATCTACTGAAAGGCTACCAATTTTTGGACAACCCACATTCTGCCTCTCAGTAGTCATCTTGGGATTAGTGCTTCTGTTTTCTCCTGGTGAGAGAAGGAGCACAGGGACATTATTTCCTGGGGAGTGCTGATCACTGTAAAGCCTAATAACTGCTTATTCTTAGGCTTGGAATTTGTGCTTATATTCTGCTCCTGGTGACAGAAGTAACAGCATGCATTGATTCATGACCATTTCTGGTTGGTCCATGAGTGTCTGTGCTTCATATTCCTGATTGGTTGTTGTTGTTTGTCTTTCAGCTTTTCCCGGTCAGGGGTCGCCACAGCGGAACTCCGGTCCACTAATGATTGGCAGTAGATTTTCACAAACGCTGAGGTGCCAGCTCAATGTCCAACCTTCAACAAAGGCACGCCCAGTTACGCATGTCTTTTGAACACCCACCCAACCGTGGGGAGGACATGCAAACTCCACACAGAAGGTACTCCCTGCACTCCAGCCGAGAATCGAATGGGAGAACCTCTTGATGTGAGGCAACAACGCTACCACTGCACTACATTTTGGTCTGGTTGCTATTTAAGGCATCTACCAGGAAAAGGCTACAACAAGCCTACAGAACCTTGCAAAATCTGGAACAAGACTGTGGGTCACCAAACAGGCTGTGGCCTGCTCTCATCTTGGGATTGGTGACAATGATTTGCTTCTGGTGAGAGAAGACTCTTTCAAAACAACACCCACATGAATGCATACAGCAACATCTCATGCAGCCTCAACTTTTAAGCTCATAAAGCAAGCCACATAATCCAACATTCTGGTCATTGGAGACTCCATTGTAAGACACACTGATATTCCTCTCACCAGATTGAGTAAAGAGAAAGCCACGGTCAGCTGCTTGTCAGGGGCCAGGATCAGCCACATTACACACGCACTCAGGTCACTGGATCACAAGTACCAGTATGGCTCAGTTATAGTCCATGTGAGCATAAATGACCTGAGACATACCTCCCTAGACTATATGAAAAGAGACATCATGGAGCTCTTGTTGGTATGAGCCTAGCATTGAGCAGCATTTTGCCTTCCCCAAGAATTATGCTACAATACAAACAAAAGATGCTCAAATTTAATAATTGGCTTAGTTCCTGGTGTCACTCTAAGGTGGTTCAATATTTGTCAGCATGGAAGGTGATGGTCAACAGACCACACTGATTTGCCAGGGATGGTCTGCAGCTCTCCCCTCTAGGCTTCATATATTAGCTAAAACATTACCTTCCCCCATAGTGCCTTTTTTAGACAATATCAAACTGAAAGTACTTCTGACATAGCAAATCAAAACCAAGAAAATCTAAAGGTGTTACTGCTCAGTGCTAAGAGTCTAAACAAAAACTCTGCTCCATATTAGCTCTCTTCACCCTAGAGAATGCTGATGTCTGTGCACTTACTGAGACATGGTTCAAAGCCCCGGACAGCACATCAACAGTGCAAAGTTATAATTCCTTCTAAGCATTTAGACCAGCTACTACACAATGAGAGAGTAAAGGTGGAGGTGTCTCAATTTGCCTCAAAAATAAATACATCTCAAGGTTGGTAAAACTGGAGAATACACGAGTTACTCCATGTTTAAATCACTATAGGCAAAATTCAATACCACTTCCTTGCAAGCTATAGGTCCCCCTGTCTGATCCAGGAAACCCATGCCATGTACTTAAACTTATTAGAAACACTCACCATGCAACCCAATACCATAGTCATCCATGACTTTAATTACCCCGCTATTAACTGGGAATCCTATATGACACCTAACGTACAGACACAGGGATTCTTGCATTTTATAAACACAAACTCCCTGGACTAGATTGTCTGTACACCAACTAGGTGTGCGACCATACTGGATTAGGTCCTAACTAATATGGGAGAGTGTTGCATGTCCCCTAGTGTAATGCCTTCCCTGGTAAGGTCAGACCAGAAAAATGGTCTCCTTTAATAAAACCTGGATCCCCAGCTAACCCTGGAATATTCAGGAACTACTCTAAGGCTAACTTCCTGCTATTAAGTGGTAGCCTGGTAAATTTCAAGTCCCCATAAACCCTGAGAACACTGTTGCCTATGCAGAACTGTTCATAGATCCAAGAAAGTCATTGTTTCACTGTATTCAGCATTTATCAGACCTATCATTGAGTACTATGCCCCCTTTGGTATGTGCCTAACCAGGCATATTCAACAACTGGAATATCCACAGAGGTTCCTCACTAAAAAAATACAGGGTATAAGTAAAATGTCCTGTGTAGACTGCCTCAAGACCCTATCCCTGTATTCTGTTTCCTACAGGCTGTTGAGTGGAGATCTATGCCTGGAATACAGGGCATTGTCAGACCCCATTCATCCACAAATCAAACAGCTCCAGAATTACCCAATCTAAAGGCTTAAAACTTGCCTGTGATATAAATAGGACCTGGTAGACAGACAGGTATTATCCCAGAGATGACCCGTTCTCTGGAACAGGTTTCCCACCCATGTGAAGCTGAGTTCCTTCCTCACCCAGTTCAAGGATGCTGAACAGGAAATTCATCCCTGGTTTGGCACCTATGTCTGTAATGGACACAGGCAACCTGTAAATGGTTCATCTCTCAGGCCCCTTTTTGTAAATGTTTCATGTCTCAAACCCCTGTTTAATCTTATCACGGGTCCAGAAGTTGTCAGAGATTTGTGATGCATGGCTAGGCTTAAAAAGGCCCCTGTAGTATCCACCTATGAACCTATGAATGTATATGTGTGTGTGTATTTATACATATCCCTACTTAATGTTTTCATGCTCAAAGCCAATTTGACCATCACACAGTCAAGTGTAGCCACCACTGGCACTACATTGGTGGGAACAGCTTACCTCCAAAGATGAGGGGCTGCCCCTGGATATATGGAAGATTAAGTACAATGTTCCAGCTAGCTGATGCAAGGCTCTGAAGCCAGATAAGCCTGTTCTTATGGTGGCATCATCTTCTGTGAGCCTGAGTGTTTTTGCTTATTCCATACTCCATACTGCACTGTAGCCTGTACAAGCATATGTCTCATAATGGCAACAGCTCTTTCTGTGTTTCTTAGCATGTGCCAACCCCAGTTACGATATATTACATAATGGTTGACCTGTATATCACTACTCTGATTGGAGAAAGAACAAATGTCATCCAGCAGGGTGCTAATGTACGGGTAATCCCAAAGAAAAACAAGGTAGAGTTGTGTAAAATGTTAGTCTAAATTTCATTCAAGAGTCTTCTTCATAGGCTTGTACTAGGCTGACTGCTCTTGTGAGCCATTTTAAGCCTAGCCAATTATCCCTTCTGAGACTCAAACCCTGCACCTTGTGTTTGTAAGGCAAACACCTTAACCATTAGGCCACCCTCCCAACCAAGTCAGTTTAGTACCTAATAGATTTGAACTAATTCATGTGCAGAGTTTGTTTCTTTTATCATCAAAGCTCAGCCATCCATCTCACCATGAATTATATAACAGTCTCTATTAATGCAAATAACCAAGTTAAATGGTATTGATCTTGAGTTACAATTCTGTTATATTTGTTGCATCTGTACCATGGCCCACAGAGCAGCACACCTACCTAGATAATGAAAATAAATAAATGAAGCATTCTTACTTTTATGATAAAGATTGAAGGGATTTTACTGGTCATCTTTTCCGTTCGCCATTTTCCATTGTTCTGTTCCCTGCAATATAACGCCTGGACTATACCTTTCATAATAACCATATGTTTCTCAAAGCTGGATATATATACTATCTAAAGAAATGATGTGTCCAATAACAGACATGGAACATGTGATATTTTTAAGGCCTGGGACTAAAACTTAAAATACGTTAAATAATATCCTTTCTGTTTCATGCTTCGTTACAATACAATTGCACTCAATAAGCTGCCCTACAAATTACTTGTTTTCCTTCCTTTTCAGAAAATGAAAACAATAAAAGTATTGGGGGGGGGGGGCAGACAGACAAACTGAACGAAACACTTTATGACTTCGGAAACGTTATGCAGTATCCAGTACTAACCTTCCACTTGTCAGCACTGTTGATATGAATCTGACTTTAGAAAAGAAAATCTATCTGCAAGTTACGGCTGAGGAACCGATTACAGCAGTTTGTTAGGGAGTCTGACGGACTATTGTAGACTGTATTTTTGACAAGACAGCCTCAGGGATTTCTTTGAAAGTCATCAGAAAGGCATAATGGTATGGTGAAACTGCAATACATGTGCTGCGAGTGAACCTGAAATGTACAAGAAAGCTATGGTGTCATAAATCCCTTGCCATTTGTATCCTCTGATGGCATCATTGTTATTAAAAAAAGAAAAGAGAAATTGGAAAATTAATAAGCAACACAGTTCTACTAAATTGTGCTTCAGGGTTCTTTGGGTTGAATTCAATGAATGTGCTGCAGCCTGTGTTAATAAATATGAAAAAAAAAACTGCACAGATTATTCTCATACAAGATTACAAAATGGAATAAAGCCAGATCTCAGTGACACCAGCAAAGTCAGACAGTGTGTGTCACTTTACTTCATCCATGTGTGACCATCTAAAGTTTAACAGTTGAAAGAGACAGAGACAAAGAAGCAATTAAGAGAAAAGTCACGACTGCATGAACATGAAAGGCAGACCACTGACACACAAGGTCAGTGGGCCATCCCAAGCAGTCACCTTGCTGAAGAAAATATCAGTTTGGGATAAGAAAAGTTCCTTCTATGAAAAGCACCTAAGATTCATTTAATGTAACATTAGCAGTATTTATTCCATCATTTATACAACATCCTATACAGTGTAAAAAAATATGCAGATCGACTGGGGGGAGGGTCATTTGCTGCATTTGATTCATAAGACTTGTCCTGAAAGGAAGACACATTCACTACGATTTAATTTATCTAGTTCTAATAAACATCTTCAGAATAGATGCATCCCTATTACTTTGCTCATGTGCCTGCATAAAGTAAAATGTGACAGTGCTAATAACATTTGTCAAGCAGTCTCATTTTTTGGAAAGCAGCATTTGTGTTTTGAAGGAATGTATTCCTTCTCTGTCTCTGAGTAATGATAGTGATAGTGATAGTAATGATAGTGATAGTAATAGTAATGATAGTGATAGTGATAGTAATGATAGTGATAGTGATAGTAATGATAGTGATAGTAGTGATAGTAATGATAGTAATAGTAATGATAGTGATAGTGATAGTAATGATAGTGATAGTGATAGTAATGATAGTGATAGTAGTGATAGTAATGATAGTGATGGTAATGATAGTGATAGTAATGACAGTGATAGTAATAGTAATGATAGTGATAGTAATGATAGTGATAGTGATAGTAATGATAGTGATAGTGATGGTAATGATAGTGATAGTAATGATAGTGATAGTAATGATAGTGATAGTAATGATAGTGATAGTGACAGATTTATAGTCCATACCATGTACTGTAAAAATACAAGTTTTTTCACTTTTCCTTGCCATTACTATTTAGTACTAAAGCTAAAAATAAAGGATGTACAAAGTCTACTCTGCTTATACAAGATTGTATTCCAGTAGCTCAGTCATAACCAGGGGTAAGTGACCGCTTGAACACAC
The DNA here is from genome assembly GCF_019279795.1 of Protopterus annectens. Lineage (NCBI taxonomy): Eukaryota > Metazoa > Chordata > Ceratodontiformes > Protopteridae > Protopterus > Protopterus annectens. The sequence goes on along the minus strand of NC_056727.1, from coordinate 388,016,476 downwards.
ACATTCTCACAACACATGTACTTCAGCTCATTAGTTTGTGAGCTAATGTGGCACTTATAAAAACACTTTTCACAAGGGATACCCTAGACTCTATCTGGGGAGATTCTACCCCCAACCCATTTACATTATGAACATTGCAAAATAACTGGCACAACTACAGTTGAATGTGTCAAATGATTAAAAAAAAAGTTACCCTGGCAAGTCACAAACATATTTATGGCCATCTGACAGGAGCTAAGCATCCTGAATTTCTCTGATCACTGTTTTTTTACAAAAAATTGCTGCTGACATAACTTCTAAATGTGCACTGGCAGATATTTCATCCTTCTTCATGTTATGGTGGTAGAGGGGTCTACCCAAACCCTACTAAATATATACATTTCATTTTTTCACTGGGTTGATTTTCTGACCAGGTGTGGTCAGCAAACAGGTTCCTCCTGGACTTATAACTTAATAAGTTATAGTGGAAGCCAGTAAATGTGACTAAGCTCAGAAATGGCCTGATAAAGGGAAAAGGTAGCTTTGAATAGTAGCCCTACTCTGTCTCTATGACTTTAACTCTCTGTCTTTCTATATTTCTGCTTATCTATCTTGTTGTCAGCTATAGAATATTAATTATAATATGTGCTGTTAGATCCCTAATCAATTTCACTCTGTCTGTTTCACCACTAACCATCCATCCATCCACAACTTCTTTTTTCTATTTCTGCACATGGGGTCGGGATGTCATTTCAACAGTGGCAATAATCTAGAGCCAAGGTTTACACCACTGAGTGGTTAGTCCTGCTGCATTAGTTCTTCCACATTGCACACTCGCATGCACGCTCACACCTATAGCCAATATAGAGTGTCCAGTCTATCTACTGCATGTCTTTGGAATGTGGGAGGAAAGCACAGCACCCAGAAAAAACCCATGCGAACACAGGGAAAACATGCAGACTCCACACAGAAGGCACCCCGGCTGATAATTGAACCAGTAAACCTCTTGTTGTGACCCTACTTACTATAACTGGATTACTTTTACTAAAAAAAATCATAGACCATGTACTAAAGTTAAAAAAATACAAAGACCTCTGTTCCAGAATTCATACACACATATAGAAAAAAACAGTATAATAATGGTATTGAGAAAAAGGAACTCATAATTACATTCAATCTACAGTAATGTAGGATGACAAAACTGTCAAATTGTGCATGCCTTGAAATCCTTATTGTTTAAAACATACCCTATGCCCATTAAGCAAAATCAGAAAGGTCATTAACATGTGAAGAACACTACAGTTATATTCCTCTGGTACAGATAAGTAGCGAACATAGGATTGTTAGTATATATATATATATATATAGTAACTATGAAACAAACACATCAGAATGACAAAAAGAAAGGGATAGGCGAAACATATTGACTTATTTGCTTCCTGGGACTATGGATATTACATGCTCATAGCCCAAGTTCTAGTGAAATAATTACAGTAAAAGTATGCTTCTCTTCAGCTTCAGAACTAAATATAAGAGAGCTGACTGCACTGTAAAAAAGTGACAATCAGCCAAGCTAAAGAAGAAATTTCAAAAGCTCGCAACAAAGTTCTTTTATTAGGCTTTTAATAAGGAGCTGCTGCAAAACGGTTCTAGGCTGAATTATTTACTTATTAGCATGGATGTTAAATTGTGACAGATTAATATGGTTCAGAATTTTAATTTCTGCAAAGTGTGTACAACCTTCAACAGAACAGAAAATGAGATATTTTGCAAGTTCATTTTTCAGATAGCTTTAATCCTGCATTTTTAAAACATTAGTTAAGCTCTGTTATATTCTGCAAAGTTTTCACATTCTGTAAAAAAAAATTAAATTGTTAACATTTCTGCCCATGTTTTCAGCCACTGTATAACAGGAAAAAAAATAAGTCTTTTGTGGCTGATGTAATAATCATACATTATTTAGGGAAGCATTTCGGATAGATACAAGTTTTAATTTTGGTTAGAATACTGTTATTGTTATGTCAATATAATGCAATGAAATTAAACATTGCAGGTGCATTTATATCTGTGGGAGTATAGACATAAGGTTTCACAGTCCCCTTTTTTCAAGACAGAAAGAAGAAAAAGGTTATATTTCCAGAATGCACATTTTTTTACTGGAAGGGGAGAAATAAAATAGAAGGTAGGGAAGGCTGATTTGAGTAACTAAGGAGACTGGAGACAAGATATTGTTAGGAAGAGAAAGCTGCTTTTCCTCTCAGTTTAAATAACAAAATGGAGGTTAAGTTGGACTGCAATGTCCAAGTCTTAAATGGGCTTTGCAGAATTTCAGGTGTCAGGTACATTTTAAGATTTTGGAAAGAAATTCTGCATTTGGTGAGTAGCTTGTTGGCACTGGTAGCCAAGTTATGTGCCCTTTTACAAAGATCTTAGTCCAGAAGCAGTAGCCATCTTGTACATGGGGGCAGAAATACAACATATCAAGACAAGCCTGTACGTTATAACTTGGTTTGTTCAACTCAGTAGTATTCAGACATTAACTAGTCAGTAACGGCTTCTTAGAATATTCCCGATAACTGCCAGTACTGACATCTTTGAACCAACCAAATGTGAAGAACTTCAAAGTAAACAGATTACCCAAACAATGAATTATGATCATTACTGTTTGTTTTTCCCTTTTTTTTTTGACTGAAAGTTATTCAGGGGGTAAGACAGAAACAAAAACAATGAAAATAACAAGACTTTTGTGTATTTGTGTGTGCCAAAAGAATTGCTTTCAGTCCAAGGTATATTAATGCATGGCTCTCAGCAGCAGCTTTGCAAGTTTAAAGTCTACTAAACAGCAGCACGCATAACAGCAATGGATAAGAAGCACATCTGGCAATGGAAGACAGTTGTGCTATAGAAACCTATCCTTTATCAATAAAAATAATGCTGTGCAAGAAGGAGACAGGATGAGAACTTAAAAGGGATGTAATAAGATATGAACCAATGATGAGAAGGCATGAAGAGTTGGCTCTAGCTTACCTGGTTCTTTGGTACATTAGGTACCCATGAAAAAGGACCATGAGTATATGAGTTATATTTTCAATTTAATAAAATAAACAGAGAAAGTAAATGTCCTGCAGATTGCAAGAAATGCTCCATTATATTTTTCTACTAATATAATAAAATATAATATAATATAATATAATATAATATAATATAATATAATATATTATACAACGACCCACCATTAATATTCCAAAATGTGCAAGCTGACTGGTTATTGTTGCTTTTTTTAAAGCTGTCTCGCCATGTTAAACTCCTTTAACATAGCGAGACAGTTTGTAAAAAGCAACAGAGATCTTGCTTTCTCCATTGCTTTTGCCCACAGCTCTGATGTACTGCGTAAGTATATGCATGCACAGTACATCAGAACTGCCGCAGAATACCAGACAGCTGCGGAAGGGCAGCAAGGAGGCATTATACAATGCCATTATTTAAGAAAAATATTTTTTTTTCTTAAATAATATCATTGTATAATAGCAATAACCCACTTCTGGGTGTGGGTAATGCTAGATTTACCCACGGTTGTCTTTGTTTGGCCATTCGGGCTTTGCCCTCATGACCAAACCACACCAGCTGTGGGTAAATCCAGCATTACCCACACCCAGGTGTGGGTTATTGCTATAATAAAGTATATGTGGTGTCTCCCTCTCTCTCTCTCTCTCTCTATATATATATATATATATATATGTCTGTATATATATATATATATATATATATATATATATATATATATAAAGAGAGATACATTTCTGTAGCTATATCTATCTATACATCTATCTATATAGCTAAATAGATAAGAATCGGTGTAGATATAGATGTAGATATTGATATAGATATATACAGATATAGGTATATCAGTAACAGCTGACAACACAAATGAGTAATACACAAATGATCAAAAAAAGTGAGCAACACCAAAGGAGCTCTGCCCCACTGCCCTCCATATTTTAACCATAACCCTACCAAGGCCCATCCACCTTCCCTTGACTCTGCACACTGTATTAGTAAAACCCTTTTCCCTAACAGTACCACTAATAAAGACAATGAACAAAGAGCACATACAACTCCAAAGAGGCCAAATACTAAATCAATCCACTTATCTAACCAGAATCTAAACTCTAACTCTAACATGAACACTTCCATAAGCATACTACTTGCTTTTACAGAATTGGGAACATTCTCACAAGCACCACTTTATTAGTCAAACATTCATTTTTCTGCACATTCCTACATATCTAGACTATATAAAGCTTGCAATTCACTCAATAAATTATTTACATGAGAGGCTCCACCCCAGCACCCCCCCATGCAGGGGTTTGCCCGCAGTCCCTTTAGTTGTATATAACAACTACATGATTGCACAGCTATGACTACAGTGAAACAGAAATTATACTGTACTCAACCTACTGTGAAGTTAACCAACCTCACAGTCAGCTAAAATAAAACATGATTTCATCTTTGGACGTGTAAAACTGTACTCAGTTTTACAGACACACACACACCCCTTCATTATAAGATGGGTTGCCAACTGCCTCACAAACCAGACACACACACACACACACACACACACACACACACACACACACACACACACACACACACACACACACAGAGACACATACAGACACACACACACATACACACACACACACACACACACACACAAACACACACGCATGCGCATACACACACACATACACACAAGTGCACGCCACACATATCTATAAATATATCTATATCTCTATCTATATCTATATCTATAGCTAATATAGTTAAGGGGAAGTAAATTTAAAGCAAATGATGAAAAGTTAATATTGGCAGCCCAGGATAGTGGACTATGTACGTATTAGTTTACAAAGTCCATTGAACATGTCGAAGTCTATATATTGAAATGCATAATAACGTGGCAAGACTGTCGCATCAGGGATTGTGCAAAGAATAAAATACTGAAGTATCTAGAAGCACTGGAGACATGAGCCACAAAGCATTATAAAAATGATAAAACTTATAGCACATGGTATCACCCACTACCAACAGTTAAAAAATAGATGCAAGAACCAGATATTGCAGCCCAGGAAAAGAACACAAAACCAGCATTGACATTGCTACACCCAGTGATTATAGTGTCTTATGTACAGAGAGACACAAATTTATAAAACACCAGGATTTTCAGGCAGAAATGAGGGCAATGTGGAAGGATAGCCAGATGGTTCCAATAGTAGCATGTGCAGTGGGTCTCATAAAAAGAGAATTTACAGTAATATTCAGATATGCTGCAGACACATGTAACTCCATATGAACTGCAGGAGTCAACTCTGGGCACATTGCGAGTGCTGTGAAGAGCGCTTTTGGGGCAACATCAGCGAGGGGAATAATACTATTTTCACAAACTCTAACCATACTTTGACTTAGGAATAGGGTGGATTTATTCTCGTCATCATATTTGAAACCAAAGAAATTTCAGAAATTAAAACAAGCAACTCGATATCATGAGCTCTGTGACATCCTTGATATTTAAGGAGAAATGTTGTAATTAAGTTTGAATGAAGTCAAATTATTGCATAACTAAGCCAACAGGTATCTAGAGAGTTATGCTGCAACCTTTTGCTAACACGGGATTTGACTAAATGTCATTATAAAGCATGGCATCCAGATTATATTTCTGAAGCCACAGAAACCTATTAATGAAGCAGTAAACAACAAAGACAGAAGGGCTGGAGTTAGTAAGTCAGTGTTTATTTCAATTCTGTTTTCACTGACACATGCAACAGCAGAATGTTTATCCGTAAAAGTCACGCTGTTACTCTGATCTTCTGTATGTTCTACCTATTGTGAGATTATAGAGAAAGGAAAACGAATATGCATTCTGTGTTATTTATTTTTTGCTTCAGATGAAGGGTGTATATATATATATATATATATACACACACACACACACACACACACAAATACACACACACACACACATATCTCTCTCTCTCTCTCTCTATATATATATATATATATATATATATATATATATATATATATACACACACACACACACACACAAATGCACACACACACACACACACACACACACACACACATCTATATATATACATATACACACACACACACACACACACACACACACACACACACACACACACATATATATATATATATATATATATATATATATATATATATATATATATATATATATGGGTCTACTGTATAAGTTCGAAAATACACTTCTTCGAACTCACACAGTAGACCCTGGGTTACACGAAAGTGCACTTAATTGAAAGTGCATTTTCGTGAAACCAGCTTCAGCGAACAGGCTATTACTGATTTTAGTGCAGTAGTTACGGACCTTAGGGTTAGGGCATGGGTCATGGTAAGGGGATAGCTAGTAGGGCTATCCCCTTACCATGACACGGTCCCTAACCCTAAGGTCCGTAACTACCGTACCACAGTGGAGGACATAGCATGTTTTCCTGCTGTCCTCCACTGTGGTGCGATCTCTTCATAGAAGCTGAGTTCGCGAAAGTGCACTTTCGAATAAGTGCACTTTCGCTTAACTCAGCAGTCTACTGCTCTTTTTTGAATACGTGGTATTCGATGAAACTTATACAGTAGACCCAGGGTTACGTGAAAGTGCACTTAATCGAAAGTGCACTTTCGCGAAACCTGCTTCAGCGAATGGGCTACTGCTGATTTTAGTGCAGTAGTTACGGACCTTAGGGTTAGGGTGTGGGTCATGATAAGGGGATAGCTCGTAGGGCTATCCCCTTACCATGACCTGCTCCCTAACCCTAAGGTCCGTGACTACCACACCACAGTGGAGGATAGCCTGTCCTCCACTGTGCTGCGGTAGTCACAGACCTTAGGGTTAGGGCACAGATCATGGTAAGGGGATAGCTAGAAGGGCTATCCCCTTACCATGACCCATGCTCTAACCCTAAGGTCCATAACTACCACACCACAGTGGAGGACATAGCATGTTTTCCTGCTGTCCTCCACTGTGGTGCGATCCGTTCGTAGAAGCTGAGTTCGTGAAAGTGCACTTTCGAATAAGTGCACTTTCGTGTAACTGAGCGGTCTACTGCTCTTTTTCAAATACGTGGTATTCGATGAAAAGCAGTGGACCCATATATATATATATATATATATATATATATATATATATATATATATAGATATATATGCATTTATACTTACGTGCACTCAAAATACTGAAGGGTAGAATTTGCCTCCATTATTATGTGATCTTGGAGTTGGTATATATAATTAACATATATATAATTAACAGGGGTTGTAGGGGGCACACAGGGGTTTGGGGGGGGGGTGATTGCCCTGCAATAAACATGTTTTCACTATTTTGGGATTTAATCTTTTGGTCTTTCAGTATATTGGGAGTAAGTCTTTTGGTCTGTCAAATATGCTACAAAATGTAAAAAAGAACATTTGTTTTGTTTTTTTGAAGTAACTAGAGAGACATTCAGTTTCAGTATATGCTCTTTATTCATGTAGGTACTTTTCCTTTGTAACATGTCTGAGGACTGTCTGATGTCTTATAGCAGCAGAATATCCCTGTCCCCTTTCTTCATTCTTTATTCAATTTTTCCTGAACATAAGATGACATGCCTTTCCTCCACTGGAAAACCTCTCTATGTAGATAATTTTAATGTATTTGTTTATTAATTTGTAAACGATGAGCTGGTGATGTTAAATTTAGTACAGTTTGATCTTGGATTTTGCACTGGCGCAGATTTCCTTACATTTGATTAGACTTACTTTTTATTTAGACCAGAAGTCAATATTTAGAAATCATGAATGCCCAGTTATGCCACATTTTTTCTTGGAACAGAAATAGGGTGTGTAACCTGGTCCAATCACATCTATTTTGTCTCCAGGAAGCAGACATATCTCATATAGAACATAAAACAATAATCTAGAGCTGTTTACCCTGTGCTGTGGCTGTCATTTTTCAAGAAAGGTAGACATAGTATAGATGTGGCAATGCTGATGGCAATTACCCAGGGACGGTTCAAGTCATCAATATTTTTGGAAATTCAGATAATGTACTTTTGGTAGATAATAGCCAGACTCTCACCAGCATCTATTTTTGTCTATACTTTTCTCCAAAAAATTAAAAAAAGATTCTTGCAGCAGGTAACTGACAACTTAGCAAAGGAGGCTAATTTGTATGAGGGACTTAACTACCAACTCACACATATTTTTTATTCTATAAGAAAGATTATCAAACTGTCACCAAAATAATAAATGAAGCTACAAGGTTAGGTCACTCTGAATGTCGACCCAAACCCATTCACACAGAACACCTGCTGTTGGACTGTTAGGATCTACATCTCTTAAGGAATCATGTAAATTCCTACTGAACAAAGTGAAAGTCGGGAGTCTGCAACCATGGCAAAGAGGCTTAAAAAATATTTCATCTAGCCCCTGTCAAAAGTTACATAGCTGACAACACAATTCATTTCCTCCGATGGAACTCTGAAAATGTGTCCTCTAACTTTCAGTGCCCTCACTGTTCAAACAAGTAACATGGCCTACTTGCCTCTCTCAGGGATAGGAAGGGATTCACACACTTGGGGCCACACAAGAGGGTATAAATTCCTTGTTGGAGACTGGAGAAACCACTGTTAAGGGAGAAGAGGCAAGGCTTCCTACAGGGATTACACCTTTCAGAAATGAGGGATAGCTTTCACTGTCTGCCCATTATATGTCCCCTCTCTGGCACTTCATTTGGAGTGTGGGAAGAGGCAGGTCATAAGCAAAAAATGCAGATCACTGCTGAAGGCTAAATACACGATGGAAGGAAGTCAGGGTGGAGAATGCCAGGGAAGTTGTTTTTTAACAAGTGCTCTAGAATTTAAAGTAATAAAGGAAATAAGTACAGAAACTGACTGAGAAAAGTCTATTGTTAAATCTACTCTCAGGAAAGCAGGTATAGAAACTGGTGAGGAGATAAGTGAACCTCATACAGTGGGAAAAAGGGAAAATTACACCAGCAGAGTCTTACGGTTCATCCTACTCCACCAAAGCAGAGAAACAAATGGAGGCAGAAGTGGATCTCTAACGACAAAGCAAATAAATTAATATTGAATAAGGCAAAGGGAAAATTTCAATATTCCTTGTGGAGGAAAATTATTTTCACAAATTGTCATTTTTAGAGGACAAACAAGAAGAAGAAAAGAAAGCTATACTTGTATTTATATGACAGGAGGCCACATCCTATACTTAATGTCCAAATACTGAAGAAAGTAAAGCTGATTTACTGAGCTGCAAAAATACTGCCCCGATTTCAAAATGGTAAAGCTGGAACAAAATTAAATAAAGCTAGTGCAAATATAGCTAGAGTAGTGGGGCAACAACAGAACAAAACAACCCTACATCATACACTTACTGTAAACCAAGAAATAACCTGCTCCATGGTAACACAAGAAAGAGGACAAATGTTAAGGCAGTTTTTAGCCCACAAGCCTTTTAGAACATTTATAGTGAAGTTAGTGCATAGCTACATTTTGGTTCATAAGACCAAAGCTATGATTTCAGCTTCAAGAGTACAGAAACATCTTGTGCTGCTTGCTCAATACATCAAAGAACAGCACTCATCTCAGGGTTTAAGAATCATGAACAGCACTCATCTCAGGGTTTAAGAATCATGAACAGCACTCATCTCAGGGTTTAAGAATCATGAACAGCACTCATCTCAGGGTTTAAGAATCATGAACAGCACTCATCTCAGGGTTTAAGAATCATGAACAGCACTCATCTCAGGGTTTAAGAATCATTTGATACCTTTATGCATCACTGATTTCCCTTTTGAATTAATAGTAATGGGCATTGTGGGTCCATTTCTAAAATGGAGTAAAGAACATCAGTATTTCTTGGTAATTATTGATTATGCAACAAATTTCCTGAGGAAAAGTAATTGCAAAGTCCATAGAAAAACAACTAATACTGCTTTTCTGTAGGCTACGAATTTCCTGAGAAATTCTTACTGACCATGGCACCCTATGCCTCTCCTGAGTAATACAAGAACTTTGTCAATTTTTTAAAGCAAGGCCCTATTAGCCTGATGAGTCTGATATGTAAAGTTGTGGAACGCATCATCATGGACCTAATAAACAATGATAATAGGGAATCGCCAAACTCTGGATCCCACACAGTTTTGTTTTGTGAAGGGTAGATTGTGCCTGCTCAACTTGGTTGACTTCTTTGAGTCAGTCACCAGAGCTATAGATGAAGGCAAGGTGGTTCATACAGCCTACCTTGATCTGGCCAAGGCTTTTAATACCATTCCCCACTCAAGAATCATAGAAAAACTTGCTAAGCTAGGCATCAACCCCTATATCACTAGGTAGGTTGCAAACTGGCTCACAGACAGAACCACGGTGTGAGAGTAGCTGACTGCCCATGCTCTGGAATAGACTTCCCATACATGTCAAGCAGAGCACCTCATTGACCCTCTTCAAAAGAAATCTTATTGAGTGGATGGGAAACAGAAAATTCACCCCAGGGATCACTCCAGTGGCTTTACTCGACAGAGGCACTGGGAACTAAGGTTGGGTGGCACAATGCCAGGGTAATCCTATGGGCTAGGCTTGTAAAGGCTCAAGGGCCATTAGCCTAGTACACACCTATGAACCTATAAGAACTATATACCACCCTCAAACAGATGGACTAGTTGAGAAAGGAGATATGAGAAACTTGGGATATCAACTTCAGTACCTTCTTTACACTGTAAGGTAAGCAACCCCCACTGCCAACTAGATTCATATAATTTGAATTGCTATATGACAGACATACTGGGACAAGGATACTGCCCCTTTTAAATGTATATTTGAGCAATTTTCTGATCTGCAAGTGAGGGTAAGAATTATAAGATTAGAGTGACTGCATATGGAAGGAGTACAAGACAGAGCAGAAGACATACAATGGAAGTATCCATTTCACAGAATTCATATATGGAGATGCAGTACTTGTGCTAGTATCCACTGCTGAAAACAAACTTTCTTACTAAATGGCAAGAACCTTTTAGAATTGCACAAAAAATGAGGTAAATTATAAGACGAGACAACTGGGGAAAGGAAGACAGAACAGTTATAGCACATAAAAGTTTTGAAACTTTGGAGAGAAACTGATGTTGCTACATTAAGTATGTGTGCAGAAGCAAAAACTCTCACAGCATGTCCTGAAGTCAAAGTAAGGATGACATTATCATGATCTCAGTAGCAAGAAGAAAAGAGATTTGAATTCAGTAACAAGGACATAAACTTAAAGTTGCCTCCTAAAACCAACTAAATCCAATCCAGCAAAGTAACTGTGGCAGGTGATAAAGTAATTTTGATGTCATGCCAAATACAGCACTGAGCAGTTAGGAATAAGTACAAGAATGTTTATACTTAGGGTCACAGAAGAAAACTGAGGTGTGTGCGCTAGTTCCCTTGTACTGGACCCAAAGCATGAGGGCCTACATAGTTTTGTCATGACTTTACAAAGTTGAATGGAGGGTCTCAGGTTAATACATAACATGTGTTTTGAGTGTGAAAATGATTATAAAATTGAGTACATTTAGATTTTTGTCCACTTTGGACCTAACAGAAGGATATTGAAAAATACCACTAACTCCAGTAGCTAAGAAAAAGATGCTATTTTCTATAGCAAATTATGCTTTCTACTGCAAATTTATGTTTTTTTTTTTTTGGTCTCCAATGAGTATCTGCAATATTCCTGAGGCTAATAGACAACATTCTAAGAGCCTTGCACCATGTACACAGCAACCAACTTAGATGATGTAGTGATATCTTCTGAGGACCAAGAAAGACATCTCTCTACAGGTCAAATCATTTTTGATTCCCTTCTTCAATCTGGGCTAACTGTTAAACCAGTTAAGTGCAAAACAGGTACTGTACAAGCTTACCATTCAGGTTATATAATTGGCTGAGGGATAGTAAATCCACGGGCAGAGATGAATGAAGTAATAAAAACTGGCCCAAACCAACCACTAAGAAATAAGCTAAGGATTTCTTAGATCTGCCAAGCTATTATTGGAAATTTATCCTAAAGTTTGCAGATATTATATACGTCTTGACTGACCTGAGCAAGGGGTAAGGCTGCACTCTGAATTAAGCACATGGATAAAACATTACACAGTTAATGGCTGCAGGATTCACTGCAATTCTGGCCATGGTTACTTGAATGTACATGGGCCATTTTAGGCTTACAGTCCATTTGATGGGAAGGAATGACTGGTCTTGTGCTGGAGTTTCATGGGATATATTAATCACTGAGCCAGGGATAAAGACTGTGGTTGAACTAAGGAAAATATTGACGAGCAATGAAAAATGGTGTGTTAAAGAGCCTGTAGCAATTAATAAAATGATCTTCTCGGTAATCATTGGGAATCTGCTTTGTTTGTTACTAATGGCAGGATCATTACTTCAGAAAAGTTCAGATTACTGGCTCCCACATTGAGAGAAGATTCTCCAAAGGAGGAACAAGGTAGTTAAATGGTGTCCCTGAAGAGAATACATTTGGAATATATGCCTCCCTGCACATTGAAGGACAGACTTTAGAAATTAATGACAATGCCTACTTCTTTTATAAATACTCCATTTTGGATTCAGTAGCACAGTAATGTAACAATGGAGGCACAGGGGGTGGGCTAACCCTTGGGGGTCTGGTCTGCATTGCTGAGCAGTTTGGGTACAAGCAGAGTCTCAGGATTGATTTTAGCAGTATAAGCTTTATTTGTTAAAAATCACAACTTTGGAAGGGCTGCCTATTGAAAGGTTGGCTTTTATATCACAGAATAACAACAAGCTGAAAAAAAACCCCAGAAAATGCAGGAGAAGAGAAAATATTGTTGCTCGCTCTTCTCCTTAAATGTTAACTCCAAGAATGGCATACCTTAGAGTAAAGAGAATATTCCAAGAAATGGTCATCTCAGCCTTAGTAAGTCTGTTTATTTTTTGGTCTTAACCTTAGGTTGAGGGACCTGCCAATCTTGGACTGCCCAGAATGCCAAATGACCTACTATGACTCTGGCTGGGGTCTATATCACATAATTGAACTTTTAAAAGTTTGAACACAATATGGTCAAGACCATATGTTCAAACTCTTATAAGTTTGGAACTCAAAAAAAACAGAAAAAAAAAACTACCTGAAAGCTTAAGCAGGGGGCCAAGCCTGCACCCCCCACACCCCCCGCTCTTTAAATATACCAATTACAAGATTGCACTACAGTGCAGACAATGGAAAACTTCCTTTGCTGCAGTGTATAGGGACATCCATTGAAACATTCAAAATTTTAAAAGTTCGATCATATGGTGTCGACCATATGACGTTCAAACTTTTAAAAGTTCGACAACATGATAGGACCCTCTCTGGCTGACCTATTGTAAAGTGGGGCACAGATTACTCACCCAAGAAGGTTTGTAAAAAGGCTTTGCAGAAATGCAACTTTTTCTTTTTCTGACTCAAGAAGGATTTTGGAGAGGCTTTGCAGAAGGGCAAATGCCTTGTTTTCGCATATTTTTCACAAATAGTAAAAAGCCAAAGCTTGATTTTCCTTTATAAAGCTACTTAAAACTGATTACATGCAATTCCTTTTACTGTACCACACATGTGCATGTACTTATATACACAAATATATAGTTAGTTGTGTGTGTGAGTGTGTGTGTGTGTATATGTTTTATATATAAAATAAGAATTCATAGTCACTTATAAACATATTTCAGTGCTAACTCACAATCAGAACAGTCAGTTGCTACACATTTCATGATTAGCCATAGTGGTCTACTTTTATTAATATCATGAGATTCCTTATTACACTTATACAAAGTATAACCTCTGTTGTAACAGCTATCAGAAAGATCTCCACCTTTTTCAGTATCTGGAGTGTCATCTTGGCTCAAATGTACATATAGGAGCTAAACTTGCACACTGAAAAGCACTCCTGTCTCAGAAAAAAAGTAGTTTAGCTTTTAAAATATATAACCATGTGGCAAAAATGTCAAACATCTGTGGGACAGAGGCATACTTTTTAACCTGCAGATATCAAAAATATGTGCAAAGTTTCTTGAAAAGTATGCTCATCCAGCCAAAAATTTGTGCATACAATTAGTATAAAGTCTGCAGTTCAATTATAACATTGCATATTTCAGTTCTAGTAATGAGTTGATTATAGGATCCAGCTCAGATGTGCAAGATTGTGCTCCCCATCATATCCTTCAACTAATTTCTCTTTCATATTGGTGCTTCTCTTATTACTGCAACAGTACTGAGCCCAGCAAGTAATTGACATCCCCCACCATCTTTAATTCCTTGTATTCATTCCTTAAACATATACTTTGTTATAAAGTATTCTTTAATTAAGTTAATGTCTAACTGCTCAGACATACCTGTATTAAATCTGTATGTGTCTATAATGCCAACAATTATCAGCAGCATTACCTCCATCATTTATCCTTCATGGTGCAATATTTTGTTAATCTCTGTTATTGTGGCAGAGGATACTATGAACATGTGACTCAAAAGTACAGTTTCAGCAACATCTTTAAGAAAGACTGTATTTATTGGATTACAGTTAATGTCACTAACTGTCCTCTGAGATTTGAAAAACAAACTAATTATTAAATCACACAAGTACATATGATATGGTTTGAAGAAACAGTGAAGTTGCAAGTGAAATTATGAACAAAGTTAGGAGTGTTTTTTTTTTCCAAAGTAAGTGCGAAAACTGGGAAATTTTTGCATGACTTGTATTGATATTTTAGTATATTCTTGCAATATTTGCTTACAAATATATATAATAATGCTACAGATCTGTTACTACAACTGATATTATATGGTGAATGCAAAAGCAGTTTTTAACTGTAAAAATATTACTGCTCCCCAAATAAGAAGCAACAGCTTATATGTCCACTGAAAAAATGGTTCTGGTTTAAGATGTAGGTCAAAAGAAACAAGCTGTAGAAACCTGCCACACATATTATACACTATCAAAAGTGATTTCATCACATGCCAGATTCTTATTCATGGCTCAACATATTTCTCATTCAGATACTGTGCTAAAAATGAATGCATGGATGAGTAACTTACGTAAATGCTTTGTTGTTCACATTTTTTTACAGAAATGTGATAGTTTATGTGAAATGATACCAGCTGAATTAGCTAATTCAAAAGCGGTGCTGGTAGCAGGACAGTTACAACTCTCTGTAGCACTAAGTAAGTCTCCAGATTTTCAGTATTGAAAAGGATACCTTTCCATGTGGTATGTGGACAATTTTATATGTAACTATGTAATTACCAAGGCTGAGACTGTTTACAATAAACAGATGGAACATACACAACAATTATAATCGGTTAATTATTGCAGAAGAGACGAAACTGAGCAAACTGGATGTGAGGAACCTTTTTTCTCTTTCTTCTCTTTTATTAAGTTGTTGCTAAAAACATTTTAAATGCAGTGGTTAACAAACAGACTCAGGCGTTCCTTTCAGGCATCCTTTGCTGTGCTATTCCTCTCCTCCATAATGCAGTGTAGCTTTACAGTTGCTGTCTGCCTGCTGAGCATAAAGAAAATAATGACTTTATCAACTCATCGCTTACTAGCTGATAATACCTACATAGGGAGTTCAAAACTGGTTATAGAATGTAGCAGTCGTAAGTACACCTGGTGCATTTAATTACATTCTAGTCATTCTTTTATCTAATTATTTCTTCATTTGCTTAGTTTTTTTTTTGTTGTTGTTGCTATCTGGGTTAGTTCTACTGGACAGTTCTTTTTTCTGTAAGAAATCAGATGATAAAAATCTCAAAACTAACTGCACAGGCTATTCAGTAATAAGTGCAAATAATGCTACGATATAAAGACATGTTAAGTTTGTTTGTGTCTTTCGGCTTTTCCCGGTTAGGAATCGACACAGCGGAACTCCGGTCCGCTAGTGATTGGCAGTTGATTTTTACGTACCGACTTGCGCGGTCTGATGCACAACCTTCAATGAAGGTACACCCATTCACGAATGCCTCCACGCAAAAGACGCTCTAGCTGAGAATCGAACCGGACAGCGTCTTACTGTGAGGCAACAACGCTAACGCAGGACCACCACCGCGGGTACAAAGATATGTTAAGTAGATCATGAAAATATGACTTGCTTGAATGCAATGCTATACATAAGGAATCATTCGATCTAAAAGTCTGTTATTAATATGGCTAATGTTATCATTTCTGTGTTGGTAACAGATGTAAATTCCAAGTCTTGTGTAACATACCAGCTTTCCTTAATATTTAAAGAAAACACTCAGGCTTTTTCTAAACATCATTCAATAACTATAATGATCCATATTTCTGTGATTAGCCAGTTTAAATATTGTTACTAAGTAACTCAATTTTTGTTTAGCATATCTTAAGCAATTCTTAAATTTCTTATAGGTATAGCTGTCAGTGCAATATGACAATGGATGCATAAGTCTTCATAAATGTAGTATATGCATAGTAATTTATAATATTATAGTGATATCATAATGCATACTGTTGCTACAGCCCTACAATATAACAGATTTTCAAAGTTACAATAAAAAGCTACCTGTTACTTGTAATAAAAGGCTATTGTAGCAGTGAGGACATTCAGGACTTGAAAAACAAAATGGACAACCAATACAATAAAAGAAAACCCACTATAAGGAAAACACTACAGGAATTGAGTACTGGATGAGCGCTTTCATTCCTTTAATAGTAGCAACAGAATGTCATCAGATAATGCAGTTGTAAAACCATAAAAAAATAAACAATGATTCTAACAAGTAAATAGCAAATTGTAAAACTTACTGCTATGTCCTTTCTAGCAATTTCTTCTGAGAAACCCATAACAACCGTACTACCATCTGCTATCCCCAAGCCTTTCGATAAAACAAAATAATCAATTTCAGATCCAAGGGTCCCCTTGTTTAAGTCCATTGACTTATGTTCCACACAGCTAATTTACCATATTTTATCACTTCCTGTATTTTTAACATCATTCTCTTTCTTTTCATATGTTCTCCTGAAATCACAATTAAAATCCCCTGCACTTACAAATGTTCATGTTAACTACCACATATTCCAATATTAGATGAAGCAGATTGCCTCTGTCTTTGCTCATTATATATGCATATAATGCTATAATACTATAAGCACATTTTCTGCACCTCACCTCCACAACATAGGTTCATAGGTTCATAGGTTCATACTAGGCTATCTGCCCTAGGGCATTTATAAGCCTAGCCAGAATGTGTTTGGCTTTCGCCACCCATTTTAAATTTATTTTGCTATGCCCTTTTTCGAGGTTAGTATACTATGCCTCTATCTAACAGTGACACAGAAGTGATACCCGGGGTAAACCTACAATCTCCCATCCACTCATCAAGATTCCTCTTGAAGAGAGTCAATGAGGGACTCTGCCTAACCTGGACTGGGATTTTATTCCAGAGTGAAGGGAGCCTCTGGGTTATGAATCTGTCCCTCCAGCATGTCCTATTTATTTCAGTGCTGAGGTTCAAGTCTCGAGCGTAGCTCGATGGGATTTGGATTTTCTGAGGTGCAGCATGTCCATTAATTCCGGGTTGGACATGGCTTTATCGTCAGGCACAGATCTCCTCTGAACAGGCGGTATGCCACTGAGTAGAGCTGGAGTTTCTTTAACCGGGCAGCATATGGCATCTGTTTGAGCCCTTTGATCCTCTTGGTGAGGTACTTTTGGGGTCTTTCCAGTTGCTGCAGGTGTCTGGTAAGGTACATCCCAAAAGGGGCATTGTACTCAATTATGGGCCTGATGAGGGATGAGTAAAGAGGCACGATGACCTCCCCTGATCTAGATGTGAATCCCTTCATGATTAGGTGGGCTATATAAAATGTTTTTCTAACCACTTTGGCCACGTCGTTGTCAAATGAGAGATTGCTATCAACTTGGGTCCCCAGGTCCCTAATTACTTCTTCTGTACTTAATGGATTTCCACCTATGTGGTAATTTGTGGGCACTTTGTTTTTGCCAAAGGGATGACTATACACTTTTTGGCATTTAGCTTGAGGCCATGGCTCTGGCACCAGTTGTCTGTTTCTATGAGGCCCTTTTGGAGGATGCTTGTGTCAGCTGGTGAGTCGATTATGGCACCCAGTTTGCAGTCATCTGCGAACTTGGTCAGCCACAGTCCTTCCGTGTTGGCCTGTACCTCCGAGAAATATATACCGAACAAGAGAGGTCCCAGGACTGAGCCTTGTGGGACACCACTTGTAACTGGTTTGGAGTCTGACATGGCTCCAGCAATTCTAACCATGTGGGTTCTGTCCTTGAGCCAGTTTGCAATCCATCTAGTGACATAGGGGTTTATATTTAAGCTGGTGAGCTTATCTATAATGCCCGAGTGGGGTATTGTATCGAAGGCTTTTGCGAGGTCCAGGTAGGCTGTGTGGACCACCTTCCCCTCGTCAATGGCCTTGGTGACTGTTTCAAAGAAATCAACCAGGTTTAAGAGGCAGGATCTGCCCTTAACAAAGTCTAACTGGGTAGGATCCAGTGTTTGTAGGTCCCCAATATCTTTATTTATGAGGTCCATGATGATCCTTTCCATAGCTTTGCAGACCAAGCTAGTCAGGCTTATGGGGCGATAGTTTCCAGGATCCGTTGAGGTACCACCTTTATGGAGAGGGACCACTGTTGCTGTACGCCACTCTTTGGGCACATATCCTGTAGTAAGGCTGAGATTGAACAGTAGTTTTATGTTTGGGTTTAGCTCTTCTTTGAGTTCATGTAGGACGCAGCCCGGGACACCATCTGGTCCCATTGATGCTGTGTTTTTTGCTTTGGAGAGGGCGGCTCTTACCTGAGCATCTGAGATGTCAGGGAGGCAGCACTCTGCTGGGATATATATTTGCCCTTTTGGTGGGGAGGGGGGGAGAAGTTTGCGCTGAACCTGTCAGCTAGGATGTTGGCAATGTCTGTGGGTTCGGTGTATTTTTTGTCATTTTGGACTAATTCTGAGCATATCTGGGAATTACCATCCAGGTTCCTAACATAACTAAAGAAAGCCTTGTGATTATCCTTAGTGTCCTGTGCAATTTTTCTCTCGAAGCTGGCCTTAGACAATTTTATGTGTGCCCACAGTTTTTTGCTAATACTGATCAGTGATGCCTTCCCTTTTTGGGATTTTGCTTTATCATTTAGTAGCTTCCTCCTTCTATTGTATAGTTTGTTTATGGCTGGGGTCCACCAGACAGGACGTCTGCCTTTGGAGGATTGGGTCTTGGTTTTATTTGGGATCGCATGATCCATGCATTCCTGAAGGTGTTCATAGAATGCGTTTATAAAGGATTCTGCGGTCTGGGCTATATTTTCCACAGGCCCGGGGGCTTTGAAGGATTACACCTCAGTTTTGAGGAGTGTAAAATTTGCTTTAGAGAAGTTTTTCACTGTGGTTTTCTGGGCAGGGGGTGGGGCCGGGATGTGAATATCCAGTGAGATTAGTTTATGGTCTGATCTTACCAGTGAGGGATACACTTCTGGTCTGGAGCATAGAGTCCCCATGTTGGTGATGATCAGGTCCAGTATGTTTTCCCCTCTTGTGGGAGTGGTAACAAGTTGTTCCATAGCATTTGAGTTTATAAATTCTAGGAACCTTTGGGCTAGGGTGTTGGAGCTACAGTAATGCTCCCAGTCTATGTTTGGGTAGTTGAAGTCACCCAATATAATGGTGTTTGGAGAGACCTTCATATTTTCCAGTGTTCTCAGGAAGGCCGAGTGGGGTTCCTGGTTTTGGGAGGGTGGTCTGTAGCAGGCTATAAACTGGAAGGCAGTTTTACCCACTGTTAGTTGCACATGGATAGCCTCTGATGCTTCGTGCTTTGCCACCAACCCGGAGATGTGGGTATCTTTGATGAATATCGATACTCCCCCTCCTTTTGTGGTTCGGTCCAAGTTTTGGGGCCGAAAAGCATGGTATGAGGTATAACCTGGTAGTGCTGGGGTGCTCTCGGGAGCCCTGAACCAGGTTTCTGTTACTGCACAGATATCGATGTTCTCCATGCTAAGGAGAGTTTCGAGTGCATGCATCTTGAGGTTTAGACTTCTGGCGTTGAGTAGCATTACTCTTAGTTTCTTATCCCTTGTGATACCTATGGAGGTGGGTTTGTCTTTTGAGCCTTGCCTAAAAAAGGCACTATGGGGGTAGCAAGAGCCTTTGCCAATATCCGAAAGCCCAGGGGTGACAGGTGCAAGCCGTCCCTAGCGAAGCATCGTGGCTTGTCGAGCATATCATCCCAAGCTGACAGGCATTGGATCCCTTTTGAATGACACCAGTACTTAAGCCAATTGTTGAAATTGATCATCTTGTCTTCATATTGTGGCATCATTCTTGGTGAGGGTAAGATGTTACTCAAGGTCAGGGTCATACCGCCTGGGCTACATGCTCAGAGAGCTCCTTTATGTCTCTTTTCATATAGTCCAATGAGGTATGTCTCAGGTCATTCACACCAGCATGGACAATGACTGAGTCATATTTGTACTTGCCTTGGAGGGACCTGAGTGCTTGTGTTATGTGGCGGATCCTAGCACCCGACAGGCTGCTCACCGTGACCCTCTCCTTGTTCAGCCTGGTGAGCGGGACGTCAGTGTGCCTGACGATAGAGTCACCTATTACAAGTGTATCAGGTGTGTTGTTTAGTCTTAAGGGCTGTGACTGTTTGGCACACTGGCTTTGTGAGATATGTGTTGCACGTGTTTTGTTTTGGGGTAGCGGCTGCTTGGGTGTCTGCTTTGGAGGTCTCTGCTGCTTGGCAGATCTTTATTTAGAGCCTCCAGTATGTTTTTGTGTGATTATGTGTTTGGTTTGCTGTCATGGTAGGTCTATGTGAGACTGGAATTGTAGTGAGTATGGTTTCCTTCTCCTCCTGACTGGTTATGCCAGTACTGAGTTGAGAGAGCTTAGCCTCCAGTTTGGCTATATGGTTGCATCTCTCACATGTGTTGGAATTTGTTGGGAGGAGGAGAGGGTTGTCTGTGTACATGAGGCAGTTGTAACATTGCCTCAAGAGTCCCAGATTCACCAGCTGGACCGGAGAGGAGATTGACAACTGACCTTTGGACATGCTAGAATAATATTGGGAATTCCTTAATAATTGAAAACCAGGGCCAGTGGGGAGTGAGGGTGTAGTGCTTTTAATTTTTAGTGCTGACTTATATAATTGCTTTAGTGAGCAAGTGCCAGGTAACTTAAGTGCAATGTGTTACAGGTAACTTAAATGCAAAAACGACAAACAGTAACTTTCTTTCAAGTGAAACAAGGAAATAAGTACAGTAAGCAATGCAGATATCACTAGTGAGCCACAGAAGCGCTGAGAAGCCGTGTATTAGGTGGAATTAGTGTTCCAGGGAAATAACAAGCAAACAAACAACAAGCATATAAACAAAGCTATATTCAGCAGGCCTGGATCTAGTCTATGCTACAGCAAACAAGGTGTACCAATTTCAGTAAGATACAGTTCAAATATTCAGGCACTATAAACCTTTAACCAGACATTCCCAGCTCAGAAGGGCAGAGTCCAGCCTCTTCTCCCACAAGAGTGCAGACCACAAACCTTCTTAATGTAAAATAACTGGCCTGAAGCCCAAGTGCCTAAACCAGAACTAATACACTTTAAGAATAACAGACACTGGGCTCTCAATCAGCAGTTCCCAACTTAGAAGGATGAAAGCTACCTGTCCTGCCACCACAGTGCATGCCACAAACCTTCCTAATGTAAAACAACTGGTCTGAAGCCCAAGTGCTTAATCCAAAAGACTTAGAATGACAGCTACACTTTAATCAAGTTACTACCAAGCAGTAATAAATACAATTGAATACTTTAGAGCATGCCTGGATTAGTGCTCAAGTTACACAAACAAAGCTAGATCCAGCAGGCCCGAATCCAGTCTATGCCACAGCAAACAAGGCGCACCAACTTCAGTAAGAAGCCGTTCAGATATGCATGCACTATAAGCCTTCAATCAGAAATTCCCAGCTCAGAAGGGCAGAGTCCAGCCTCTCCTCCCACAAAAGTGCAGACCACGAACCCTCTTAATGTAAAATAACTGGCCTGAAAGCCTAAGTGCTTAAACCAGAATTAATACACTTTTAGAATAACAGACACTGAGCCCTCAATCAGCAGTTCCCAACCTAGAAGGATGTAAGCTACCTGTTCTGCCACTACAGTGCAGACCACAAACCCTCTCAGTGCAAAACAACTGGTCCGAAGCCCAAGTGTTTAAACCAGAAGGCCTAGAATGAGTTACACCAAGCAGTAATAAATACAATTGAGCACTTTTAAGATGATGCAAAAGTAAAAAAAAGTAGGTAGAAACACAAGTACAGTAAAAGCAGATTAATTTTTTATTTATTTTTTTTTCTGAACAAGTGCTGAGATCAAAGAAACAGATTGGAGTGCTAAAACTAGAAAACTGGCTAGTTATAGGGAAAAAAAATGTTATAGGAAAAAAAAAACAGTTAACCTTCCCATCCTTAACAGTGCTACATATAGTATTTTCACAGGTCTTTTTTTACACAGCACAGCCTTTCCAGAATAACATTCACTTCCTTAGTTCCATATTATATTTACACCTCACAATTTTTCTGTTTGTAGTCTTTCTTCATTTGTCAGGAACAGAATAACATCCACAGCACATTGAGCACATTATTCCATATCCCTGTCCTTCCTACTGTCTTAATATAATTGTTCACAGTTAGTGGAAGCACTCTAAAATGTTTGCTTTTCCTTCTTTTTAAGATTAGGGGAAATAATTTTAAATTTTCACTTTCTTATTTTCACTTTTTTCCCAACTGAATATTTTTTCCCGGATTTACAGTGGATATAAAAAGTGTACAGACCCCTGCTAAAATGCCAGGTTTTTGTGATATAAAAAAAATGAGACAACAATAAATCATTTCAAAACTTTTCCCACCTTTAATGTGACCTATAACCTGTACAGTTCATGGAAAAACAAACAAATCTCTTAGGGGGAAAAAAGTACAATAAGCTGATTGCATAAGTGTGCACACCCTTAAACTAATACTTTGTTGAAGCACCTTTTGATTTAATTACAACATTCAGTCTTCTTGGGTAGGAGTCTATCAGCATGGCACATCTTGACTTGGCAATATTTGCCTACTCTTCTTCGCAAAAGTGCTCCAAATCTGTCAGATTGCGAGGGCATCTCTTGTGCACAGCCATCTTCAGGTCACTCCACAGATTTTCTATTGGATTTAGCACTGGACTCTGGCTGGGCATTCCAAAACTTTAATTTTCTTCTGGTGAAGCCATTCTTTTGTTGATTTGGATGTATGCTAGGGGTCATTATCATGTTGAAAGGTGAACTTCCTGTTCATCTTCAGCTTTCTAGCAGATGCCTGAAGGTTTTGGGCCAAATGTGACTGGTATAGGGAACTGTTCGTAATTCCCTCCATCTTGACTAAAGAACCCAAAAGCAACCCCAAAGCATGATACTGCCACTACCATGCTTCACAGTGGGGATGGTGTTCTTTTGGTGATGTGAAGTGTTGTTTTTGCACCAAATGTACCTTTTGGAATTGCGGCCAAAAGTTCAACCTTGGTCTCATCAGACCATAACACATTTTCCCACATGCTTTTGGGAAACTTGATATATTGTCTGGAAAATTTTAGCCAGGCCTGGATGTTTTTCTGTGTAACAAAAGGCTTCCATCTTGCAACCCTACCCCATAGTCCAGACATATGGAGAATACGGGAGATTGTTGTCACATGTAGTACACAACCAGTACTTGCCAGAAATTCCCACAGCTTCTTCAGTGTTGCTGTAGGTCTCTTGGCAGCCTCCCTGACCAGTTTTCGTTTTGTCTTTTCATCAATTTTGGAGGGATGTCCAGTTCATTGCAATGTCACTGTTGTCCCATATTTTCTCCACTTTTTGATGACTGTCTTTGCTGTGTTTCATGGTATATCCAATGCTGGGGAAATTTTTTTGTCCCCTTCTCCTGACTGATACCTTTCAACAATGAGATCTCTTTGATGTTTTGTAAGCTCCCTGCGAACCATGGCTTTTGCTGTAGCAGGCAACTGAGTAAATGTCATGAAAGTCCTACTAGGACAGCTGAACATTAATTGTGGTTAATCAGAGTCTCTTTAATTGATGGCAGGTGTGTACCCAAGAAGACTGAATACTGTAATTAAATCATTAGGTGCTTCAACCAAGTATTAGTTTAAGGGTGTGCAGACTTATGCAACCAGCTTATTGTACGTTTTTTATTTTTTATATTTTTTTCCCTAACAAATTTGTTTTTCAATTGAATTGTACAGGTTATAGGTCACATTAAAGGTGGGAAAATATTTGAAATGATTTATTGAGGTCTCATTTTTTTATATTACAAAAACCTGGCATTTTAACAGTGGTGTATGCAATTTTCATATCTACTGTATGTACAAATAATCCTTGATCCTCAGAATCTGATTTTACACTGGCTAGAACTTCAAAAAATGATCAGTATTGATCCTTTCTTCCGATCTCTCTTCCTGCATGCATTCTCTCTCTCTCCTCATTTTCTCTTCCATATTTTTTTCTTTTTTTACAGTTTCTGTCTTCACCTAGTTCACTTTCTCCCGCAGTCTTTTTGTCCTTTCTCATCTATGTTTTTTTCCCTTTCCCCTTCTTTTTTCATTGTTTACTGTTTGGTCTTAACAATCCATCCAAAAGTGTCCTTTTTTTTTACATAACCTCTATTCAGCCATACACCTTCTTCCTTTTTCCTCATACTGGTTACATTGTACCATGTCACAATCATTAATTAACTGAGAAAAGTCTTCATTAAAAAAATGTGATTTAGGCTGGCCAGTATATCTTTATTTTTCGCTATGGTCAGCCACAAAATTAACGCTTGGCAAGTGCTTTACCATGTTTTTTTTTCTCACATTTCAAAATAAGTTTCACCCTCCACTCTCCAGTCCATATTCTCTCATTTCTAAGTTTCACAATATTATCAGCAGTTTCACACTGACCCAGCAGGCATTTTTAACATCGTCTTCTTCCAGTTTATCAGTTCTAAACTACAAAGTAACATTTTTTTTAACATTTAAGTTACTACCAGACAACAAATAATTGTTCAACAGATAACTGTCTGTCTTCTTGTTACACAGTTCCAGAAATGTCATCTGTCATCACTTTCAAATGTTAAGTCACAAAAAGTCGCTGCCCTAATATGTATAAAAGACTGCATTTCTTGAGCTGTAAAACCCAGAACAGTTACCAATTTGCCCCATACATAATATATGTCTAGTACAGCGTCATTGTTCTTATTCTCACAGCTGGCCCTTTCTTCTTTTAAAACAGTTTTACTTACAGTTGTTACTGCTCTCCTTTTTGGCCTGCTGTCACTCCTGCATATGTTTCTGCATTATCATGAAACAGACTCCTTGTCAGTTTGTTGTTGCTTTCTTTTTTTATTTTCTGACACTGCAGCATAACTTTTGACTGCTGCATTCTCTTCTGCCACACTGCCTGGTTTCTTCTCCACATTACCATCCTCAGCACTTCTGAAAAAGTTATTTGCCATTTCACCCCATGAAACATCAGAACTGTCACCCAGATTATCCTGTTCAATTATTTTTAACAGAATGTAAACTGTAAGACCTCCTGATGGAGTTATATAATCCGCACCACTTCAACAGACTTGCTTACTTCCTTCTTAATTGTTACAGCTAAACCTTGCTTATCTGAACATCTCCCACACAGGAATATTTGTTTACATTCTGAATCGCCATAATGAACATTTTTTTTCCTCCAAATTCTCATTTTCCACCCCAAAACTTTCCCCAGCTTTTCTTGCCTTCGTGTTCCTTCCATAGCCTTCTAACAGATCCAAAGAGTAGAGGAAGTTCCCTGATGCCTTACCCAAATTTTCTCCTAGCAGTATAAACACAACCTCAAGTCTCCCCTGAAATGAGGCTACTACCCTAGTGGGACTAACCCAGTTAATAAAAGGATAAATAAAAAGTGTAAGCTGGTAATTTTCAATCTCAGCACACAGTGTCTAAAAAATAGTATAACTCTGCTCAGTTTCCATGTCCAAGAAAGAACTCTTTGTAAACTCTTATGTGTTAGTATTATTACCAGATAACTGAAAGCTTTGAATGGCACTGTCTTTCTTATACATATTGGCAGTTAACTATGAGAAATGTTAGAGCCATGATTTTTAACTTCTGTAAGCATTTTTTTCACCAAAGCAATTATAACAAATGCAAACTTAAATTCAAAGCTGCTTTTGCTTATTACATTACAAGTGAAACAAACTGCCAAGGTATATATTTCTTGTTGTACACCGCCTGGACAGAAATATTCCTTCATGGTGTTACTCGTTTCCAAGTGTGCATGCTGACTGCAGGTGATCTGTGAAGGATGTGCACTCTTTCCAGCATACTGTTAATGGCTATCTAAAACATTAATGAATAATTATGATTTAGTAGAATAATATAGTCTTACTTGGTGCACCTTATCAAAGTTTTGCACTTATTTTAATGGTACTCCTCTCCTGTTTACATAATCTCATATAAGCTGATTCTCTTTCAATTATAAGATTCTTTAGTTATCTTTAAGTTCTTTAGTTATCTTTTTGACCTGTGGAATCCTCCCCTTTTCTGTATCTTACCCTCCTGATAGGTTCACATATATTCATTATGTTGAGCATTACAGTATCAGAAAGGGCTAAGGAATCATTTTCGATGCTGAACGTGGGTCTAATCTATGCATACTTGTTTATTTAGTAATTTCTAGATTTCTTACATGTTTGAAATTTATGAAGGATATTATAAGGACAGTATAGTATTACAGTAAATGCTGTCAATGTGTTACTCAAATCAATGGCAATTAATTTACCCTATGTCTTTGTTAAAGTCCAAGTCAAATATATTGTATATATTGTTCTTGCTTTTAACTCTCTTGCATACATTAAGGAGCTACGACTAACAACTATCATTTATTTATTTATTTATTTGACATTTTTTAACTGAGATGGTCCAACTGGGCAAAACCCTTTTTCAGTGGAGGCCTGGGGAGAACATCTCCACAAAAACAAATAAATAACAGTACGTATACAATGAAATACAGTAAAATACAAATATTTGTAAATTTAATGATACAATATCAGCAGTAATAATAATATCATATAACTATACGTAAGGAGTAAGAAGATTGATAGAGAAGATAACAGAGAAGGATAAGAAAGGCAGTAGGAAGGAAGCAGAGCTAGAGTAGGGGAGGAGTTCAAGTTGGATGATTACAGAGACAAGACCAGGTACTATTAAAATGCAGTTTCAGTGTTTTCTTAAATTCATGAACATTGGAGATATTTCTCAAGGACAGAGGAAGTTTATTCCAATAGGAGGCAGGAGAGGAGCTGAATAGATACTGTCCAACAGATTTATTAGGTTTGTAAATTTGAAGTAGATGTTGATCAGAACTTCTGAGAGATTGAGGGGGGGCGTAAAGAGAGATAAGTGCTAAGAGACTAGGGCAGTTCTGGGGTTTTTTAAGAATGGAATGAATAACTTGAAGTTGAGAAAATAGGAGTTGGTAGGAAACTCTAACCAGTTAAGTGATTTCAGAGGTGAGCAATGATGAGATATGAAATACAGGTTGGCAGCAAATCTGGAAAATTTATTACAGGTAGATTCTAATTTAGAAAGAAGAGACGACTGTAGATTAGTTATGATTTGTGAGCTATAAAATCAGTTAGGAAGAAGGAAGGCATGAGTAAGTATAATAATATCATTTATGCCTTCCCTGTTCTGTGAAATTTACCATTGAATATTACAGCTCCTAGCAATACTACCTCATTTTTTCAATCTTCTTTAAACCATGAAACAATAAATTTAATGTTAACAATTCTTCTATCATTCTGGATTCAGATAAACTGATCCTGTTGCTTGCAGCATACATATAATATTAAGAAAGACTTGTCTTTCTAAAAGATAGTCTCAGGGGATGGAGATCATTTATGGGGGATGTAAATGCTTCATGCACAAATATGGCTACTCATTCTGCCCTCCTATATGTGTGATTTTTTTTTCAAATTAGAATTTAATGAGTTGAGCCTGCAATTGGTCATTGTTTGATCAGTGTTCTAGTCATTAAGTGCATTAAAATAAATAAATAAACAAATAAATAAATAAATAAATAAATAACCTGCTACTCTGTACATAAGGTTTTAGCCAAGTTTTTGATAGAGCTAAAACACGTGGCTCTAATCTTGCAAGGATTGACTGGAATTCTGCAGTTTAATGACACAAGCTCCTTGCAATTCCGGCTTGAATGTATTTCCCCATGCTGCTGGACCAAGTCAATTTAAAGAAATTTTAAAGTAGGGATGTTGAAATTCATTTAATAAAACAGTGTGAGAGTAGGATGCTCTACAGGTAATGGTCAAACAGCATTTTCCTTTGAGCAGTGATGCGTACTGCATTGTAACCGTGTACTTTGCCTGAATGTTTGCTGTATTTTGTCATTGCTCTACATGTAATAATGTCTACAGTTGCATTTCTTTCATGCACTAGTGCTGACAGCCTATCTAGTGCTGCTGTTGTAAGACCAGCAAGCAGTATTGTAAAGTGATGTTGAGATCATTTAGCTAATTTCTTGGCTGCTAACATCAGCGGTGCATAGAGCAGCTCAAAATGCTTATCTTTGAAACAGTTGAAATTAGTGGAATATCTAATGCTTACTGGATAAAAGCAGACCTTGAATAGCTACATATCTGTAGTCACTCATTTGAAAGTATCTTGATCTTACATTGGCATTGTAGGATCTGCAATTCGTGGCATCCAAATGACACTCAGAGATTTACTCAAAAAAATGAATGTGCTGACAATGACAAAGGAAGCACAGAAAATTGTGCATTGCCTTAAATGACCAAAACAGTAAATGGTTATTAAAGACAGCGAAACAGCTATCATGCATGTATGAGCGAGAACTACATTCAAAAGTCATTTAGTACCTTGTGTAAATTCAAGAAAGTGTATATTAATGTGTGGTGGGTAAGCATTCCAAATGTGTACAATTGACATGCTTAACAAAAAAAAAAAAAAAAATTAAAAAAACCTCAGATACGAAATGCAAGTTACACAGTTTCACAAGCCTAAAACTAGCCCTACAGGGAAACACAAACCTTGACAAGGTCTTCCATGGGCTCCTAATTATTGTCCATAGGTTAAAGTATCACACTGAAACTTTCCTGCATTCCAAGCAGACTGTTGAATAGTTCTGATGTGCCTTGCAAACAACATTAATCCTGGTACACTATATTGCCAAGCAACATATGATGGCATCTTCTTTGCCACTAACTCATCACTATGCAGGAATCTTTCATACAATTGATACTTAACTGGTGCAGATTTAGATATGAAACTAGAGCTTTGCCCACTACAAGTAAAACAAATGAAGTGTTTTAAATGCACCCACTGTTTTCAATATCACTCTAACACAATGCAGTTCATGACAGACATAAGAAGAAGAAATAGTCCTGAATATAAAGCTCCAAAAAGAAAATAGATCTGGATATGAAGGTAGGTGAACCCATAACTTAAACCATGCCCTAAAAAAGTACTTTTGAGATGCTTCCTTGTAGCCATAGTTACTCATACTGTGGTATTACGTTTGCTTAATGACACTAATATAACAACTTTTGTTTTGCGTTAAGATCTATACCATAGAAATGCTAATGCTGGTAGCTTTATCTGCATTCTGACAATGCTAAACTAACTGATATCAGTCCAAAACCTTTAATATGTCCAACATTATAGCTGCTTTAGCCCTATATACAGTGATTCCACATATCATCACTCACCCCACAGTAGGTCAGCAGGTTGAATTTCCCTTGCATATACCTCTAGATTAACAACCAGCAAACAAATCAAGCTACCAGCAAGAAAACCAGTATATAATCATTCCAGTTGTCCAGAAAACCAATATATAATCATTCCAGTTGTCCAGAAAACCAATATATAATCATTCCAGTTGTCCGGAAAACCAGTATATAATCATTCCAGTTGTCCGGAAAACCAGTATATAATCATTCCAGTTGTCCGGAATACACAGCTCAACTGACCAGCAAGCCATGCACCATATAAATAAAGCAGTAACGTTTAAATCTTGTGTTTTTTGTCTGATAAAATATGTCATTCAAATGGTGCAGCAGAATATTTCTTCACAGCACAATACAGTAAGAAAGGAATGAATCCCAGCAGACACTGAACTGAACCAATGTATACTAAGCACGTTAAATGATGGGAGAACTACTACATCAACTACTTTGCAAAGCCATCTGTGATTGGTACATGTCATAACCTCCACATACAGATACATCTAAGACACTAGCTCAATGTGTAGGGGCCTGTATGCCTAACAAAAGATGACTATTTTATTAGATAACTGGTCATCTACTTATGTATTTCTAGATAACTTATAACAGTAGGTTTTCTTGCACAGTTAACATGCTATCCACAATTTGTACATAGAGTCATTCTCAAGTCATATGATAAAGCCAACATGTTTATTTTAAGTTAGCAATTTGTCAAATCCTAACTGAAGTTCCGTGCTGTGTTTTTCTCTCCCACTATCCTACACAAGTCCTTTAAAATCCATAAGTCACTATTTTATCTATATCCCTAGAACTCATCCTTAACTAAATTGTTTCTTGCAAATGCTATACAGATAATAGATAACATGCATTTTTTATAAGATATTCCAAGTTATTTAATTCATTGTGCTAAAACATCAGATTTTACTAATGCACAGAAATTTGATAAATATAAATTCTACAGATATATGGACATTAATGCAAAGTGTTTTTTCTCTCTCTCACTTCACTATGACTATCCATCTCTAATACTTTTATGTTATTTTTTAAACATGATTGCCTTGGGCCAAAGTAACACCTAGAAATGACCATAAAATATCCATCCTACCTATCTAATTAATAAGCAAAATACATAATTAAATTAAATACAAGGAGAAATGCACTGAAGGTAAAACACTGAGACAATGAAAATAAACCAGTTTAATTTTAATTTTGTTGTAATGGCTCACGGTGTATGCTGAGAACATGTTTTGCATTTGCTTTACATACTACATAATTCTACAAGTAACCTTGAAGGGGATTATTGTACAGTTTTTGATCAATAAATTTGAGTCCCCTAGGTTCTGTCTACAATTGCATAAATTAAGCTAGTAAACTGAAACACATGTTCCTGACAGTTTCCTTATATATTACATTAGTAATGCAAACCTTAAAAGCTTGACCTTTCTTTGAACGTCTCTTTTAGTAGCAAGATGAATTGCACAAAGGCACTTAAACATACAGGAATGAAACATTTTTAGAATAATTACAATTCCATACTGAGTGACATGGAGTTAGAAAAAAAAAAATCAAATTCCTTAAAAGTTTTATTTCTTAAATGGTGTTTAATATATTTGTATTGATCATAGAACTCATTTTACTCCAAGGTAAGGGCAATGTAGTAATGAAAATATTTAAAGGCCAATTTCATAATTTAAAAGAACTGCATTCTAGCCAGAAAATGGGTGATTTGTATTATGTGGCATTAAAATAATTAGTTGATAATGCTACAAAATGAACATGGTTTGAAGATATGAACTACAGTATCAATTTACATCGTATGATTGCTTGCCACATTTCATTTTCCTCTTTGCTGAATGGACCATAAACAATAGGTATACAAAGTGCCATAGCCCACACATTAAGGGTTGACTTTTATTTTCAGGTTATCAGCAAAATGAGTGTATGAGCAATATATAAGTAATTTCACGCATACCTAATATAAATAATATTAATCATCTTAGAATGTCATGAAACTTATATTAATAGTAATATATTGCAAGCTATGAGTTTGCCTTTTATTATGCATTTTTCTGAAGTTCTCAATCACATGAATATAGGAGTTTGCACTGTCATACACAACTTCTAATTTGATTTCAAGTAGAGATATGTCTGCTGCCCAGTGCTGGTACACACATAGAAAATAAAACCCATGCACACCTTTGTTTGCTAAAGAGTAAACAAATTAAGAAAATACATTCTTCCTGCACAGAGAAACTGTCCATTGCCAACAAAGATCTACAAAAGTATTTTTTTTTTTTTTTTTTGCAAAAAGTAGTCTAAACAGTAATAAACAAAAGTCAACACAAAATATATAATCATTATGTCTCCTTAATCCATCCTTTATAAATGTTGAAACCTGTGTATTGCTAAACGCTGCCTCCCACAGTCGAACTATGGAACTCATCTTAAATTAGGGAGTTAGGAATATAGTATATCATCCTGGCTTGTGTATGATTTCCAGAAGGAAATGGTTGGTTAATGTAGCTTTCAGTGAGTCTGCTATAGATATTTGCAACATCTTCAGAATTATAGAAAGTTGCTCTAATGGTACAACATGTTTCACATGCAAAATGCAATTTATGTTTTACTTTTTATGTAAGGTATACGCTTCACTATCAGGTTTATGTATGTTATTATCCAGACAGTCATTATTTAGCCCACATTTTAGAGGACTTGTACAATATATCACCAAAGATCAAAGCATACTTTGTCCCAATCCCCTTCAATCAACACATTACACCGAATGACATTTGAAGACCTTTATTAAACTTCCACAAACATAAGTTTATAAACCAATATGTATTATTTTCAACTGAAACATAGTATAGCTGATTTTAATTGCAACATAAACGTCCATGTAATGTTAATCAGGATAGCATGACCTAACTCATTCCGGACCCAGTAAGCAGTGTCCATACCTCCACTTACTTACTTTATGAAACAGCGTCCCACCACTCACTTCATTTACCATTTATTGAATTGCACATCCAACCAAATAAGCAGTGTCCGTACCTCCGCTCGCTTATTTACTTATGAAGCAGCATCCCACCACTCGCTTCATTTACCATTTATTAAATTACACATCCCACCAAATAAGCAGCGTCCATACCTCTGCTCGCTTATTTAACTTATGAAGCAGCATCCCACCACTCACTTCATTTACCATTTATTGAATTGCACATCCAACCAAATAAACAGTATCCTTACCTCTGCTCGCTTATTTTATTTATCAAGCAGCTTCCAACTGCTGACTTTCTTTCCCAACTCATTGAAATGAACATCCAACACCAGAGGGGGAACAGAAGAGGGCATGCCTATGCCTCTTCTCTGCCCACCAGCCTGACCAGGCTGTTCCCCCTCCATCTTACCAAAATTTTCAACAACCTAACCACCCATAAAAAGGGGGGTTAACACAAACATCATTCGGTGTACACCATCCTCTCTAACCGAACCAGATCCCTATCATCATTTTCAAATGCCCTGGTATATAATTACCGAAAACCGCCAATTGACTAAACAGTTAAAATTAATCCAATGATCTCTCCCCAATACTAAAATAATAATCAGTACTTTGTATAACTTCTGTATATTAAATAATCCTCACTTATTGGAACTACCAGTGTTATCATGATGAGACCCAGGACATTACCTGCCAAAGGCAACACCAGAACATTAAACTCAGTGCCAGATAAATCCATGCAAAGGCTATTACCTTCCATCATGCTTAACTGCAGCCCTATTTTCCAACTCAATGTATATAATAATGACCAAAATGAGATTTCCTCCCCAAAATCGGTTAAAGAGCAATCCCACCATAACACCAAATATCCAGTATAAGCAGGAAAACATAATAGCATTTGTTTATTTATTTATTTTATTTTACATTTGTTAACCAGGTAGAATCCTGCAAGTGGAGACCCAGGAGAAAAGCTCCATAACAATAGTAGAAAAAGATTACAAACATTTTTGAAAGATTTACAAACAATATACAAAAGGTTTGACAGTTGCCAATAATCATAATTTACAAAAAGGGGGATGTAAAACAGAAAACATTACATTTCCTAAGCCTTACTACAGACAGTAATATGAAACTCATTAGATATATAGCTAAACACCATTGTGGTATTTTCATTTGGTAGAAGTAAGACAAGAAGATAGCAGAATAGAAAACATTTGATCAAAGGCATGAGAAACTAGCCAGGAGTATTACAGGAGCATAAGCATTGTTAAGTAAGGTATTCCTTTAGGAGTTTTTTGAAGCTATGACGATCTGCATTTTTTAAGATGTTCTAGGGGAATAGGATCCACTGTTTGGCTACTTTGAAGGAGTAGAGAGAGTCAACAAAGTAATTATGGGACTTTGTTACCTTTGAACTTTGTTAACCAATAAACCACCTTCTGAATGACTAAACTAGATCTATAACATAACTGCCTCATGAACTGTAATCCCATGAACCTCAATTCCCCAACAGCAACCCCCACAACAAAACCTGTCTTAGCAATACCTAAAGTCTGTCTGTCTTCTGACTATCAACCTACCCCAACCCTTCAAATCAATGAACCACCAACCAAAATTTTGTACATTCAGTTACCCTTGCCACCCGTGCAACTGCAGTACTCACAGAAACACCGTCCTTTACTAACTGAACTGCCTTACCCTACTCCCACGCCTGACTAATAACTAAATCTTTCCCCCCAAACTCCTTCCAACAGATAACTGTAACAGACATTTAACCAATCTAGCAATGCCCTACCATATGTTTTCCTTATAAAGGAGCCCTAAACTCTTGCACCAAGCTTTTAACCTTAATGCAACTTGATACCTCATCAAACATGAACAACACAACCCATACTGCTGTCATAATAAACAAATGAAAGTGAACCCTAATCCCCAACAACTCCCCTAAACCTACTCCAGATTAAATTAAAACTCCAGATATCCAACATCCTCATTTATCCCTCCATCCTTCCATCTAACAAGACACAAACCACCCCCCAAATTAGGCCTGCAAACCCAACACCTCCCATAACATTCGTAAACAAATACAAATCCCCATGACCTACCCTATCCATCTGCCCCAAGGGCTATCCCATTAAATTTCCTGAAGACAACACAAGGGTAACGTGCACCAGCTTATTAACCCCTACCCAAAGCAACCCAATTTAACTGCCCGACATGCGATTTCAGTGACCCAAACAGCTGAGAACATCCTTGATCAGTTGCTTGGCAGCAACTTCCCCTCAAACCTTTTCTTTCCCTTTGTAACCTTCATACCTGATAAGGAAGTTAAACTGTCCTACATCTGCAAGATATTCCAAACAATACCTAGCATAAGCTTGCTGTCTTCTGCTTTGCCAACGAAATATCCAGTTGCACACATGCCCTAAAAACACCATCATACCCACAATGTTCCATAAAAACCTATCTAATCATAAAAGTCGTACCTGTACTGCACATCTCCTACCAGCCCAAAACAGAAGTCAAATAGTATGTGTGTTACTCACTCTAAAAACCTTAACCAGATATGTGACATTAATGAAACCTGTGTGAAGGATTTGCCTCCCCAAAAATATTACATTTGGAAAGAACTCCCACTTCATATCAAACACCTCCTTAGCCCTCTACCAAAACAACTGGATGGTAACTGTAAATTCACCCTGGATGTCCCACCCCTATCCTTCTTGAAGAACAATTGGAGCAGCATGTGGAAATAAGAACTGAACTTGGCTAGCTTACCTGAGCCCTAGAACCATTAACCTCACAGCCTCCTATGATCCTATGATTGTTGTGCTCCACCCCACCTGTGGAAACCCCAAACTCCTCATACTCAATCCATAGCCACGCACTACCCTGTCCCAAACCTACCTGCACCTCAACTTACCCCTACCCTTCCTCAGTCTACTCCAACTCTGATGTGCTGTAATTAGCAGCAAAGAAAGACTACCTGCAACCTCACTGTGCGCCATTCCAGTGATCCAAACATCCGCGCAAGCAGAATCCATTACCTTTCAATTCCAATTATGTCAGGGCACTGACCATTGCTCATTCAGTGCTCCATCATCTGTGACCTCATTGTGCACCACCTGAACGACTGGGACATGCATTGAAACAGCCTCCATCACCTTTCTAATCCCCTTCCTTCACGTCACCAACCGATGCCCACTCCATTTCCATACCTCACAATCTGCAATAGAAAACAAATTAAGCACCTTGCCTTTCCAAGAATTGAATAAAGATGAGCCTCAAACCATATACCTTGTGTCTATGTGGCAGACAGCTTATCACTATGATCCCTCCTTTAACATCTAGATTAAATTATCTGTCAGATATGAGAACCCCAAAGATTAAAGAAGGGCCTAAGTAATGAGCTAAAGTCTGCTCTAATCCCCAAAATGAGAACATTTGAAGGGTTGGCACTTACCTCGTAACCTCTTTGGGCAAGAATCCCAATAAAGACACAACCCAACAGACTGCCGACCTGAAGTAAGGGCAACTGACGTTATCAGGAACCTCCTGAATGGTGTGAGAATGAAAACCCAAGTGTATGCCACTTCCAAATTTCAAACCTAAATGATTTGCAACTAATACTCCAGAAAACAACAATTATATAAAGTCTGAAACAAAAATGTCTCATTTTCAAACTTGAATGATTTGCCCTTAATTGGACTGACCTAATCAGAGACATCCCTGAACTCAGGGACAATTGCAAAGTATCCTATACCTTTAACCAGCCACTTTCAATAGTGTCATCACCTTTACAATATTTAGTAGTTGAGGTAAGATAACTGCTGGCACCGACACTGTACCTATACCTATCAACCCCTCAACCACTGAATCAGGCACAATCAATGTAATGCCCCCGCCCAAGCATTTCCTTCCCTTTTACCAGTCAGTACTTCTGGACAGATTAGAAGTGCCAGCATTATTTGAGCCAAAGTCGGGGAAAGCTAAGAGGTAAGCCTGTTCAACGTGGCAGCACCAACAGAGGCGAGGAAAGAGGTGTGAAAGATTCCACAAACCCTTTGGTGGATAAGGAGTGAGCCAGGATAATTAAATCCCCCCTCCCATCAATTAGCTGCTACCGAAGCTTCTTCTGCCTTTCTCCCAGAAAGGCAGAACGACATACCCCTAACCAGTAACCATGCATGCACCACCAACGGTCATTACTATGCAGGCATCTGAAAGCTTGTGAACATACACAGCTATTTAGTTCATACCTCTGAACCACTCCAGAAAGACAACATGCTCCACACTCCCAAACTGTCACATCACAAGCCCACAACACCCCTGCCCATAAGCCTTAATCAATACCATTAGAGCTCTGAAAAGAAATGAATTATTGTCCACAAGTGTAAATTCTTCAACAGGTATAAAAT
Source organism: Protopterus annectens (assembly GCF_019279795.1). Classification (NCBI taxonomy): domain Eukaryota; kingdom Metazoa; phylum Chordata; order Ceratodontiformes; family Protopteridae; genus Protopterus; species Protopterus annectens. Next base: position 387,979,126 of record NC_056727.1, on the reverse strand, counting down.
GAGCAGTGAAACCGAACATTAGGACTAAACTAATCCCCCTTCAAAATATGAGCTCACCATCCATTAACCATTTTTTTATATAAACTTCCTCAAAAACTAATAATAACTCAAAACTTTCTCAACATCAGTGGCATCTTACTATTTACTCTAATAATAATGAGAAATAAAAGTGACATTTATTTTTAATCACATTATGAGGTGATTTCTATTTCAGTTCTAAAAACCCTCAGCACTATAAAAGGCACGTACTTTTGCAATGCAATTCGTAAACACGTGTTATCCCCTTTTCAATTCTGAGAAAAGAAAGGTTGACCCTTGCTTGTTGACAACATAACAAAAAAAATTGAAATCTGATTACTACTACACAAACATTAAATCTAAGACAGTAAGCTAAGTTAAAGTAAGCAAACATGTTATTACTTTACTGTTCAAGCGCCCCACACTGTCTCACAAACTGTCATGCCAACCAGTCAGGAAAACCACGATAGGGAATATATTGCAGACTATGGGTATGACAATCTGAGAGCCTTAATTCTCCACACCATCTTCCAACCCCCTATATACACTAGGCAGCTGTGTTTACATTACCTCACATTTCTAAAGGCTATAAAGTCTGAAACTCAATGTATGTCATAATTCGGTGACTTCACCTATCATATCCTCCCAGCAATCTGCCAGAAAACAACAAACTACAAGAAACAGACAAAAACTCTGAGATGCAATCTAGACAGTCCATGAAAACCTGGACAGTTGAGAGGTATGCTTACCTAGCATCCATACACAAAGGCCATAAAGTCTACAACTGAAATGTCTGCCACCACTCACCAACTTCATTCTGAATGACTTCTAGCAATGTGCCAGACATCTACACCTCCATGAAAATGAACCAGAATATAAGGCAAACTCTATGCACTCTGCAAAATTGAGGCATGCAAGTAAACTCCTACATATGCAACCACCTGTCATCCAAAAAAGATGAACACATTCCCCGACAACACCCCAAGGACATTTCAATACAAGCCAAATAAGTAACCTTACGCATAGAATCATCAAACATTACAAGATTCAGTTACTCATGGTCATTCCATCAATAGCTTGCACTTACATATCCACAGCTCTGTTAAGTAAGACCTGCATTAGTTCTCACACTACTCTCTCAGATTCACATGTTGAGGAAGCAGCCAATGAATGTACTTCACATTCATCAATAACAGGTTATCACCCCATATTGGTTTCTAACTTACTGATTTTTACTGCTAAAAGAGGTGTGAGCAGAAGCTACTGCATACGTTTGTACATGTTGTAGAGGAATTTCAGCTTTTGTGCAACTTTCATAACTGGGAGAGTCAGAGTCATGACTTTATTCTACTTAATTTAATATTTAGTTGTATATTGTTTGTGTGACTTTTCTCATGGGAGTTGACTTAAAATCTCTTTGAATTCTAACTGATTGCCCTTTTTTTGCAATTCTTCATTAATTTGATGCTGAAAATGAATTCCATAAATGAATATCAAATATCTTGTAGAGAATATTAAATGTTATGCATATTTAAAGGCAGCACCTGATATCACTGGTGATCTATGTTCCTGATGTCAAAAATTAGCTGATTTGCTTACCATTATTAGGGATAAATCTAGACTTACTGATTACAATTGTACCTTTGCAATTGTCACAGCTTGTAGATCTGTTGTTACATATATTAATGATTGGACTGATGAGATAACATTGTTAGTCAAGAGGAAACAATGAGTCTGTTGTTGGTAAAGGTCACTCAACCCCTGTAGAGCAAGATGATGCCCTGACAACTTTGGAATTCTGGATGGAAATATTCAGTAATCTGAGGATTCAGAGCACATAGTAGAAACTATAAAAAGAAAGGATGAAGTTCACAACAAATAACAAGGGGAAAAAAAGAAACTGTTTAATGTCAATAAAGCAAAAAGAATACATATTAAAGTGGACACTGATTTGTTATGTAACACACAGATTACAGGGAATGATAACTTTTTTCTACCAGAAAACCTGCAGTCTACAGAAAAAGGCATCATTTTTCCAAAAGAGACTGTAGAAAAAGAGGCAAAGGGCAGGTAAAAAGGAAGAAATCAAAATTCAACGTGGAAGGACTGAAGAACATTACAGTAAGAAAATCCAGGAGAAAGACAGAAGATGATAACATGGCTGAAGCTGTGGATGCACAAAGCCAGCAGGATGAGAAATACATAAATGTAACAAGCAATGACAACAGTGAGATTAATAAGACTAATGGTGATAAAGATCATTCCTATGTAACAGTTGATAGAGTAGAAATTGAATTAGAAACTGAAGATTCTTCGGATTTGGTAAGAAAAGATATTCTTGTAATTCAAGTTTCAATTATTAGAAGAACTGATATTTACATTTTCAGGGAAGAGAGTGAACACTGAATAGTGTTATTATGCTCGCCAGAAGCTAAAATAGAGGATGTGAAAAATGCTTTATAATGCCTTAATGTTAAGCAGTATGGATCTGTTTTTATTCATGCTGGTACAAATGAAGTCATCAACAAGGACATTCTGACTGTTAGTATGGAACTTACAGCCCTCTTAGATAGCATTACTTGTATAGGTGTTAGGACATATTTTTCACAAATCACATATAGAAAAGAGAGTCAGGTCACTCTGAATAAAAAGATTTTTTTGGAGAAATACCTACATGAAAAAAATATCTCATTTAAAAAAAATGAAAATGCGTAAAGCATGCAAGCCTGGTTTTGAGCACCCATGTATTCAAACAGCATGGCATGCACTTGTCACGATCAGTGAAGAGAATTTTGCAGCAGATATTTTACAATATTTGACAAAAATAAAGCAGGATTTTTTTTTCCAGGATGAAACTTTAACAATTCACAGATAGTAACATTTGATGTATTTGATGTAAGAGCATTAAAAATAAAACTTTTTTTTGTTGTTTGTTTTTTGGAAAAGTTCCTACTAGATTGATGTTGTTATTTTTTTGTGAAACATGGTTAAAGAACAAAGACTGGAAAGCAGTTCTGTCAGGGTATAAATGTTTTTACTGCAACATACATAGTAATAAAAAAATCAGATGGAGATGTTATGACAGGGATTAAAGATTGTTATGAGACCTGTGGCTATTACATGTTCAGTGATAACACCAATACTGTAGTATGTGTAAGTGTGACAATGAAGACATCCCTGCAACATATAACAATTGTTGGAGTGTAGAGACTGCCAACATCAAGTGCTGATGACCTAGAAAATTTCATTTATTTCTTGCGTGAAATACAGGAGGAAAGAAAGATACTGACTGGGGGCTTAAATTTACCAGAAATTGACTGCAACAATACTGATTCAATAGCATTAGTAAGGAAATCATTTACAAGGTATGTTCAAGATTAACAATTGCTTCAGACTGTAAAAAAGCCTACCAGCAAATGGAACATATTAGGCATTGTTTGTTTTCCTAAAGAAATTACTCTTACTGTTAAGTTTTACCATAGCTGATGCGCTGTGGTCATGGGATTATAAAGGTTAATTTGTTACTAGATAATTTTCCAAAGTGAAATTTAAAGCAATGCACAGAAGATTTATAACAGATTATATGGAAGCAAAATGGTCACTATGTAAAACTAACTAGAATTATGCTTTCTGTGGAAAAAAAACTGCTGAAGGAGTGTGAAAAGTTTTAAAAGAAAAATAGTTTGAATGCAAAAAACATGGTTAACATCAGTATCTAGGCACATAACTTCAGGAGAATATATTTCTATAAGAACAAGATACTTGATTAAGGTGAGAGACAAAGAGTACAATAACTATGATTTCGCACTTCTGAGTTGGGAGCTGCTGGCTGAAAGCTGAGTGTATCTTTTCCTGATTGGCCTGCAGACCTTGCTATTCTAATTCCAGATAAGCCCAGCGTTTGCATGGATTTGTCCTCAATTCCTCCGTGCTGCTCTTGGTTTGACTACTTCACCTGAGAGTTATAGAGAATCTGCTGCATCTAATGCCATCCATTAAAACAATGAGAATAAGTATTGTTTTGTACTTTTGCTGATTATTTTTACTGTATTTCATAAGAATCCTGTATTCTTGCATTTCTTACTCTTTAGTGTAGTTGCAAAGCTGAACTCTTTTTGCTGCTGCTGTATTACTTCATTACATTGTTTCTACTTTTACAGGACAGTAGTATCTAGACTATGTAGTGTCCTTGCAGCTCAGACCTAAAACAACCATTTTTACACTAAGAGGGTTTGCTGATTGCATTCTTATGTCAAATGTGTGCTCTACAAACCTATCTGAATTGAAGGCTGCTGGCTGAAAGCTTATAGGTTCATAGGTTGGTACTAGGCTATCGGCCCTAGGGCATATGCAAGCCTAGCCATAGCAATTCCCTGGCTATTTCTTCCCACACTATTTACTTCATTGGACCCCTGTCTAGTAGGGCAACTGACGTGATCCCCAGCGTGAATTTCCTTTCTCCCATCCAGTCATCAAGGTTCCTTTTGAAGACAGCCAAAGAGGCGCTCTGCTTGACATGTATGGGCAGTCTATTCCAGAGTCTGAGGAGTCACTGGGTCAGCAACCTATCCCTCCAGCATGTTTTGTTTATTGTGATGACAAGGTTTAGATCTCATGCATGCAGAGCATGTGGCTCTGAGAGATTGGCATTTCTTTAAGTGTAGCATGTCCAACAGCTCTGGGTTTGACATGGCCTTGTATGTTAAGCAGAGATCACCTCTGAATAGACGATATATGACAGAGTATAGCTGGAGTTTTTTTAAGGTGGACAGTGTACGGCATCTTCTTAATCCTGTGATTCTTTTAGTGAGGTATTTCTGCGGCCTTTCCAGTTGTTGTAGATGTCTTGAGAGGTACATACCAAACAGGGTGTTGTATTCTATAATGGGTCTAATGAGGGATGAGTACAGTGGGACAATGACCTCCTTTTTTCTGGATGAAAAGCCCTTAGTGATGAGGTGTGCCACATAGAAGGATTTCCTGACTGCTGTGACGATGTGGTTATCGAAGGTGAGACCACTGTCCACCTGTGTCCCCAAGTCTCTCGTCATACTTTCAGTGTTTGGTGTACTGCCATCTATGTGGTAATTCATGGGTACATGTTTTTTCCCAAAGGGGATAACCATACATTTCTTTGCATTGAGCTTGAGCCCATGGCTCTGGCACCAAGCATCTGTTTCTGTAAGGCCCTTTTGTAGAGTATCCACATCATTTGGGGATTAAATAATGGCTCTCAGTTTGCAGTCAACTGCAAACTTTGTTAGCCAGAATCCCTTAGTGTTGGCCTGTACTTCAGAGAAGTAGATGTCAAACAAGAGCAGTCCCAGGACTGAACCCTGAGGTACTCAACTTGTCACTTGTCTGGAGCTGGATTTGGAGTCGGCTACTTTTACAGTGTGGGTTCTGTCAGTAAGCCATTTGGCAACCCATCGAGTGATGTAAGGATTAATGCCCAGCTTAGTAAGTCTATCTATGATTCCAGAGTGGGTGATGTTGTCAAAGGCCTTGGCGAAGACCAGATAGGCTGTGTGGACCACCTTACCCTCATCCACGGCTCTGGAGACTGATTCGAAGAAGTCAGTCAGGTTCAGGAGACAAGATCGGCCCTTCACGAACCCAAACTGGGTGGGGTCCAGTGTTTGAAGATTGCCAGTGTCTTTGTTTATAAGTTCCATGATAATACATTCCATGGTCTTGCAGATCAGGCTCATCAGACTGATGGGGTGGTAGTTCCAAGGATCCAAGGAGGATCCCCATTTGTGGAGTGGGATAACTGTAGCTGTGTGCCACTCAATGGGCATGACGCCTAAGGTGAGGCTATGATTAAACATGACACTTAGGTGAGGTCCCAGTTCATTTTGTAGTTCATGTAGTACACAGCCCGGGATATCATCTGGTCCCATGAATGCTGTATTCTTAGCTTTGGAGAGTGCGTTTTTCACCTATGTGGCCATTATTACTGGAATTTGGCAATCTTCCTGTATTGAGATGGGCCATTTAGGGGGTGAGAGGGGGGTGAAGTTGGCACTGAATCGATCTGCCAGGATATTGGCAATATCCTTGAGATCAGTATATTTAATGCCATTCTGTTTTAGCTCAGAGCAGATCTGAGCATTGCCATTTAGATTCTTGACATAATTATAGAATGCCTTGTGGTTCTCTTTGGAATCTTTAGCAATTTTATTTTCGTAACTAGATTTGGAGGATTTTATGATGGATCTCAGCTTCTTACTGAGGCTGGTAAGGGAGTTTTTTGCATCCTGGGATTTTCCTTTTTTCTGCAACAGTTTCTTCCTTTTGTTGTAAAGTTTGTTTATGGAAGGGGACCACCAGATTGACTTCCATTTTTTGGAGGAGATCATCTTGGTTCTATTTGGGATGGCACGATTCATGCATTGCATGAGTGGATGTGCTTGTACAGTGCCTTAGTGTAGGATTCAGCAGTCGAACTTTCAGCTCTCGTCTGCATGGGTGTCATAAAGTTTGTCACTTCTGACTTGAGTAGCATGAAGTTGGCTTTGGAGAATTTTTTATGGAGGTTTCCTTATTGGGGTGTGGGGGTGGGATGTGGATGTTAAGGGTGATTAGCTTATGGTCAAACCTGACCAACGAGGGGGTGACCATCAGTGTGGAGCATCAATTTCCCATGTTTGTAATGACCAGGTCTAGGATATTGGAGCCCCTGGTACTAGTTGATCCAGGGGGTTGGAATATATGAATTCCAAGAACCATTGGGTAAAGGTGTTGGTACACAAGTAGTTTTCCCAGTTAATGGCAGGGTAGTTGAAATCACCCAGTATTAGGGTGTTTGGTTGTATCTTAATATTTTCCAGTATGTTTAGAAAGGTGTAGTGAGAATCTTGAGGCATGGTGGGGGATCTGTAGCAGGCTACATTTGGATTGCAGTCTTACCTAGTGTTAGTTGCACTTGGAGAATTTCAGATGCATTGTGTTGGGCAACTAGCCTGGTGGTGTAAATATCCTTGGTGAATATGAACACTTCTCCACCTTTAGTGTATCGGTCCTGGTTTGATGGCCAAAATGTGTGGTAAGAATTGTAGCCTGGTATTGCAGGGGTGCTCCCTGGAGCCTTGAACCAGGTCTCAGTTACTGCACAGATAGCGATGTTGTCCATTTTTAGGAGTGCCTCAAGAGAGTGCATTTTGAGGTTTAGACTTCTAGCATTGAGTAGCACTACCTTCAGAATTTGCATGCTTGTACCTGTTACAGTGGTGGTTTTGTCCTTTGAACTTTACCTAAAAAAGGCACTATAGGGGTGGCAAGAGCCTTAGCCAGTAATCTGAATTCCAGGGGGGATAGGTGCAGACCATCTCTGGCAAAGCATTGTGGTCTGTCGATCATGTTGTCCCAGCCAGACAGATACTGGATCCCCTTTGAATGACACCAGAAGCTTAGCCAATTGTTGAAGTCAATCATTTTGTCCTTATACTATGGTATCATTCTGGGCAAAGGCAGGATGCTACTCAGGGCTAGGGTCATACCTGTCTGGGCCACATGATCCAAGAGCTCCTCCATGTGTCTCTTTTCATATAGTCCAGGGAGGTACGTCTCAAGTCATTCACTCCAACATGGACAACGACAGAGTCATATTTGTACTTGTTGTGGAGTGACTTGAGTGCATGCATTATGTGGCAGACCCTGGCATCCGACAGGCAGCTGACTGTAATTTTCTTCTTGTTCAGCCTGGCGAGTGGGACATCAGTGTGCCTGACTATAGAGTCAGCTATGACTAAAGTGTTAGGTACGTTGTCTTGCCTTAGGGGCTGTTGCTGGGTGGCACACTGGTGTTGTGAGCTATGTGACACTTTGGTTGTGATTGGTGTTTGTTTGTGTTTCGGCTTCGGAGGTCCTTGTTGCTTGGGCTGGTTACATTTAAGGACCTCCGCATATGTGGATTCAATGTTGCTATGTGTTGGTGTTGGTGGTGTGGGTTTAGAAGGGCTATGTGTTGCTTGAGGTGCAGTGCAGGTATTAACCTTCTCCTCTTGACTGTCTAGCACAGCCTTGGGTGGAGAGAGCTTTGCTTCCAGTTTTGCTATGTAAGTGCGTCTCTCATAGGTTGTAGTGTTGGGTGGTAGGAGAAAAGGGTTGTCTGTGTACATGAGGCAATTGCTGCATTACCCCAGTATGCCCAGATTCACCAGGTGGACAGGAGAAATCACCGGAAGCTGACCCTTGGACATGCCTGGCTAGGTTTTTTTTTTTTTTTTTGTAAAGTACAAGAGCTGATTTCTCTTGCCTTAGTAAGGTACTTTGCAATTATAGGCTGTTTAGTTCCTACAATTAATTTCTCCATATTAACAAGGAGAGCTGAGTGGTTGTATCAGTTTAAGGCTTCCTAGTGCTTTCCAGCAGGTATTAGAGCAAGTGCTAGTCACAGGGATGCTTAAAGGTAAGATGGAAAAAGGAAAAAATATGGTTTATCCTAAACACTGCAGTGTGCACTAGATAAGTTAGATGTGAAGGTAGGTAACATATGGTTTGCCTGTCTAAACAGTTAAGTTTTATTGAAGAGTCACTATTTTTAAAACAGCAAGATAGATTGAAAGGGGGTGGTCACTTTTGTATTTTGGTACTATGGAATACGTAGGATGGCCAATAAATTTAAATAGTTGAAGGGGAGTGATTTCACAAAATGATAATGTTGTGCTTACTCACACAAGCCAGTGAAAGCAGAGAGGAAATGAGATATATGGTCAGATTAACATAAGAGGCAGGCAACTAGAAAGACAGTGGTATTTAAGAACACGACAGTAAGCGGGTGAGTGGGTGGGGAGAAAATTTCTGCTTGACTCACATGAGCTCTTCTGAAGTTTTAATATGCAGTTAAAAGCAGAATACACGTAAAACACAAAGCAAAGACATCATAGTATTCAAAATATAAAAGGCAATGAAGTAATACAAAATACAACAAATAAAAAGCAAACTAACCTTTTCTTCACAGCAAAGTGTAGCAGAGTCTGGGTGAGCCTTTCTAGTAAAGCTCTGAAATGTTTTATTTTACCCCTTAAATAGAAGGTTTAGTTCTTAGCTCCATCCCCTCAGTTCACAAATGATTAACATTAAGTGACCTCTTCTATCTTATGTATGAGTTCTTAACTGATCAGTTCTAATTTCTGCCTGACTCACAAGAGACAGAGCTGTGGTCTCTTTTGAAGTTTTAATATGCAGTTAAAAGCAGAATTCAAGTAAAACACAAGGAAAAGAAAACAAATCACAGTATTCAAAATATAAAAAGGCAATAAAGTAATACAAAATATAACAAATAAAAAGCAAACTAACCTTTCCTTCACAGCAACGTTATTATTGTGTTATTTCCTGATTGGTTTGTAGGTCTTGCTGTTGTAAAATTTGTTTTTCTGATTCTATATAATCCCAGTGTTTGGGATATGCTGCTTTCCATGCAGCAGCAGTTGGCAATGCCCTGTATAGATGCAAACGCTATTAAGTTAAATTTTCCCTTCGAATAAATATCTCTAAAACCTTCCCCAGTTCCTCTGCTGCTCTAGGAGCTGAGTTGCACAAAGAGCAGCAGAGCCTTGTTGGATAGTTGCAGTTCACACTGAGTATAGCACCCATTTTTCATCCCTGTGCTATGAACCCAGTTCAGTTTAATCTTCCCACCCTTCTCCCTGGTTAACTCATAGTAAAGAACCTGAAACATGGATAGGCACGTTTTTACTATTGCTGTGGCCAGCCTGGTGGACATGGGTATCTTGAGTCAATGTAGCAATTGTCTTGTGTATACTGACAACCATTTAATCCTGGAACAAACAAAAACAGCATGTGGGAAATGTAGTTACACTAAGACAATTGAGACAGGATTCTCACTTACTGACAAATGAAATGACAAAACGGTTCTTAGCAAAAGCACATCATTTCTCTCACTAAATAAGATCCTGATGCATAAACCCACATATGAGGAGGTACTCCTATGCTGCCCTCAGAAACCAAATGCAAACAAAACCAAGTCAACACCAACCACTACACATAAAAATTCATATCACAGGGTCTGTACAAGCAAGCCCCTAAGGTGAAACACCACGCATTCAAACATCTTGGTCATAGGAGACTCCATCACAAGACACACAGATGCCCCTTCACCAGGTTGGATAAAGAGAAGGTTACAGTCAGTTGCCTGTCAGAGGCCAGAATTCACCAGATCATGCAGGCACTCAGGTAAGTCAACCACAAGTACCAGCATGCCTCAGTCATACTCCATGTGGATGTGAATGACCTGAGACGTACTTCCCTGAACTATTCGAAGTGAGACATGATGGAACTCTCTAAATACATGTCGCAGGTTGGTGTGAGCCTTGCATTGAGCATCATTCTACCCTCACCAAGAATGATACCACAATACAAACAGAATGTGACTGAATTCAAAAATTGTCATAGTTACTGGTGTCATTCCAAGGGGATCCAGTACTTGTCAACCTGGGATGACATGATTGACATACCAGGCTGCTTTGAAACAGTCCGTACCCTGTTGCTAATAGACTTTCAAATACTGGACAAGGCATTAGCCACCCCCATACTGCCTTATTTTGGCAGTGCCAAACAAGCAGACCTAATAATGTAACAAATTATTTTAATGCCAAGGTGTAGGTATTATTGCTCAATGTTAGGAGTCTTAACGAGAAACTGCACTCTCTGGAAGATCTCCTCACCCTACAGAATGCTGATATCTGTGCAGTTACAAAGACACGGTGCCACAGCTCAGAAAGCACCCCAGCAGTGCAAAACTACAGTGCCTATCACATATTTAGACAACCTTCTGAAAAGGAAAAAATAAATGAAAAGAGGAGGTGCTTCCATTTACATAAAAAACAATCACACCTCCAGATTGGTCAAACAGCATGACTTGCTTGAGCTACTCCATGTTCAGCTGACCATAGGCAAAATCCCCCAGGATATCATTGCTAGTGACAGGAAACCAATCATGAACCATGAACATTACTTTGCATAGCTGAAGTTACTAGAATCACTTGCCATTTATCCCCAACACATTACTCATGGGCAATTTTATCTACCCCTTCATAAAATGGGAAACATATACAACCACTAACATGCAGGCTCAGAGATGCCTGGAATTTGTCGATGAAAATGCTCTGGAACAGCTGGTATGCACTCACAGTAGGGGGTCAAATATCCTTGACACAGTACTCACAAACATGGGGGAGCAATGCCCCACCCCATGTAATGTCCTCATTGGTATGACTGGATCATAGATCGGTCTACTTTGAAATTAATGTAATTATCACAAAAGAACAGGTTGTCACTCCACCCTCTAAAGCTAGAAACATGGCACCAATGGACAGATTGCCTATTAAATAGCTTGAAACATGACCTAGCAGACCTACTTGAATCTCTATTTAACCACTGTCTCCAGACAGGCTTTGTTCCAGTAGAGAGGAGGATAGCATTGGTCATCCCTTTACACAAGGGAGGACCATCAAATGACCCACGAAACTACTGACCCATAAGTCTGATTAGCCTCAAATGTAACGCTATGGAAAGGATAATCATGGGCCTGATTAATAATGACATAGGAATCTCTATACTCTAGCCCCATCCCAGTTTGGTTTCATCAAGTGCAGATCCTGTCTGCTTAGTATGGTGGACTTCTTTGAAAAGGTCACTAACACTACGTATGAGGATAAAGCAGTGTATACCCCCTACCTTGACTTGGCCAAGACAAATGAAACAATACCCCACTCAGGTATTATAGATAAACTCACAAAACTGGGCATAAACCTCTATGTCAACAGATGGTCAGCCAAAT
>NC_056727.1:387959802-387962302 GCF_019279795.1 Protopterus annectens | reverse complement strand
TTGAGCTGTATTGTTAAACACTTCTGTTTAATTTGAACTATATTTTTAAATACTTCTGTTTAATTTGAGCTGTATTGTTAAATACTTCTGTTTAATTTGAACTATATTTTTAAATACTTCTGTTTAATTTGAGCTGTATTGTTAAATACCTCTGTTTAATTTGAACTATATTTTTAAATACTTCTGTTTAATTTGAGCTGTATTGTTAAATACTTCTGTTTAATTTGAACTGTATTGTTAAATACTTCTGTTTAATTTGAGCTGTATTGTTAAATACTTCTGTTTAATTTGAACTATATTTTTAAATACTTCTGTTTAATTTGAACTGTATTGTTAAATACTTCTGTTTAATTTGAACTATATTTTTAAATACTTCTGTTTAATTTGAGCTGTATTGTTAAATACTTCTGTTTAATTTGAACTATATTTTTAAATACTTCTGTTTAATTTGAGCTGTATTGTTAAATACTTCTGTTTAATTTGAACTATATTTTTAAATACTTCTGTTTAATTTGAGCTGTATTGTTAAATACTTCTGTTTAATTTGAACTGTATTGTTAAATACTTCTGTTTAATTTGAACTGTATTGTTAAATACTTCTGTTTAATTTGAGCTGTATTGTTAAATATTTCTGTTTAATTTTCTTACATGTTAATCTTTCATTGATGCAGTATTGTGCCGTTTTGCAACATATGTGCTGTTTAGATAGTTTTCTGTATTATTTCACTTGCTTTTTAAGTAATTGTTTCTTTACAAATTCATGTAATGATTTTCATGTAACTTGCAGCTTTTCTCCCCAGGCCTCCACTGAAAATGGGTCTCAAGCCCAGTGGACTTTCCCGGTCAACAAATGTCAATAAAAAAAATAAATAATAAATGATGGTTTGATATCAGCTTAACAGCCTGAGGCCAATAGAACTTGGTCCTAAATTTGGACATCCTTGTTGCAGCATGTGTAACACTTCTAATGGTAAAATACAATGAAACACCAAACAGGTGGTCAGAATTTTTGTACATAGTTTGATAATATTGCACTGGATTTATGAATTTGATATGATTGTCTTGGGAAAAAAAGGCACTCAGAATATTTAAAACATCCTTCATGTTTACTATAGGGCCAGAAATGTTTGTGCCAAGAATAGCTGTGCTCTTTTTACCTTTCATTTTTGCCACACATTAAAGGTAAAATATAAGCTGCAGAATAATTGAGAAAACCTGATTCTCTTCATCTAAAGGCTAAGAAAGCATTATCTCATGGTGACACTGCCTGGAAAGAAACTCAAAATGTCATTTCAAAGGCCTTTGTTCTTATGGATTCAAACTGCAATCAAATTAGATTAAGCACTCCTCCACACTACTTTCTGAATAGGTGCTGAAGACATTTAATTAACTGGGGTCTGATTATGCAGAAACATTTATGGATTTCAGAAAAAAGCTCATTTTTGGCATGCGGTGTATTCATATTATATTATCTCATAAATCAAATCATTCCTTTTAGCATTTCTGTGGTTCACCTTTTAAGCCATAACATATTGGGCAATATAATACTTTGATGTAAATGTTTAAACATTATATAGGCAGCAGCATTTCCCATGTCAGAATAAGACAAGCCCTGGTATCTGAAATTATTTTTTTCATAGCTTGGATTTGCTCATTAATGTAAATCACATGATCAGTGAACAATCTGCAGTAAAGAAGATAAACGACTCGGTTTAAATAGTCCCATTTCCAAACAGTAAGAGGCACAGCTGTAGGTGCTACTTTCAATAAACATGCAGTAGCTGTTTTCAAGTTAAGGGACACAAACTGCATATAAAGTTAGATGAAATATTTTAAGTTTAGTATAATGTTAGCCCACCTGGGTAAATTCTTCTTAGAATAAGGTGTCATTTTTTAGTAACCTGGAGCCGGCAATTCACTATAAAACCTCTGCACTCCAGAGATGCTGAGGAAAGGCTGTAATGTATTTTAAGAATATATAATCACCCACCTCTTTTTATAAGAAAACGAAACATGCAAGATTTATTATGACTGTGTCCTAACACATATGGCTACTATATTCATAAATGGCTTTACTTTTAACATTTTTATTTCAGAATGCCATGAAATATTACAGCACACAGACACATCACTTTATTAAATATTCAGGATGCCTACTATAAATTTAGCAGCAGCCAGTAGCCATCTGAATATAGCTTACATATTCTTCATAGCTTTGGACCCTAGTTCAGCATTTATTTTACCAGTGCAAAAATGAATAATTAAACTGTCATAATTTGCTTTATGTCTTGTCATGTTAGGGTATTTTAACATCCTGCATCTTTAAAATTACACATTTGTTCTGCTTGCTACATTGTAACATTCTGATCCAATGCTGTCTCAAGTGCAAACAAATATATCTTCCCTAGATGGTTTGATGGGCTTGTAATTAATGAACACTGCCGTTCTTAAAAGTTATTGCACTAGTGTGGGAGACATTTGACCTGAGGTATTACAGGTA